>NC_043761.1:2693179-2863179 GCF_902148845.1 Salarias fasciatus | reverse complement strand
GCAGTTCTACTTCCTGGTTGCGCAAATACTGAGTTGTTTTGTTTGTTTGTTTTTTTAAGTTTTTCTGTGTTGAGAACTTTTCCCTAAGTCGCAGGGGGCGGAGCCAAACGTCCTCATTCACTCAGGACCCCCGACCGTCTGACCTGAAGCTCTGCTGCTTCTGGCTTCAACACATCTGATCAGATCGCCAGAGATGCATTTTGAAATGAGGCCTTCAGCAATCTGAAGCTAACGCTAGCCTCGAAGCCAACGCCTCAAGCTAGCTAGCCCCGAGGCCAACGCCTCCCGCTAGCTAGCCTCGAGGCCAACGCTTCCCGCTAGCTAGCCTCGAGGCCAACGCCTCAAGCTAGCTAGCCCCGAGGCCAACGCCTCCCGCTAGCTAGCCTCGAGGCCAACGCTTCCCGCTAGCTAGCCTCGAGGCCAACGCCTCGCGCTAGCTAGCCCCGAGGCCAACGCCTCCCGCTAGCTAGCCCCGAGGCCAACGCCTCCCGCTAGCTAGCCCCGAGGCCAACGCCTCCCGCTAGCTAGCCCCGAGGCCAACGCCTCCCGCTAGCTAGCCCCGAGGCCAACGCCTCCCGCTAGCTAGCCCCGAGGTCAACGCCTCCCGCTAGCTAGCCCCGAGGCCGACGCCTCGCGCTAGCTAGCCCCGAGGCCAACGCCTCCCGCTAGCTAGCCCCGAGGCCAACGCCTCCCGCTAGTTAGCCCCGAGGCCAACGCCTCCGGCTAGCTAGCCCCGAGGCCAACGCCTCCGGCTAGCTAGCCCCGAGGCCAACGCCTCCCGCTAGCTAGCCCCGAGGCCAACGCCTCCCGCTAGCTAGCCCCGAGGCCAACGCCTCCCGCTAGCTAGCCCCGAGGCCAATGCCTCCCGCTACCTAGCCCCGAGGTGAACGCCTCCCGCTAGCTAGCCCCGAGGCCAACGCCTTGCGCTAGCTAGCCCCGAGGCCAACGCCTCCCGCTAGCTAGCCCCGAGGCCAACGCCTCCCGCTAGTTAGCCACGAGGCCAACGCCTCCCGCTAGCTAGCCCCGAGGCCAACGCTTCCCGCTAGCTAGCCTCGAGGCCAACGCCTCGCGCTAGCTAGCCCCGAGGCCAACGCCTCCCGCTAGCTAGCCCCGAGGCCAACGCCTCCCGCTAGCTAGCCCCGAGGCCAACGCCTCCCGCTAGCTAGCCCCGAGGCCAACGCCTCCCGCTAGCTAGCCCCGAGGCCAACGCCTCCCGCTAGCTAGCCCCGAGGTCAACGCCTCCCGCTAGCTAGCCCCGAGGCCGACGCCTCCCGCTAGCTAGCCCCGAGGCCGACGCCTTGCGCTAGCTAGCCCCGAGGCCAACGCCTCCCGCTAGCTAGCCCCGAGGCCAACGCCTCCCGCTAGTTAGCCCCGAGGCCAACGCCTCCGGCTAGCTAGCCCCGAGGCCAACGCCTCCGGCTAGCTAGCCCCGAGGCCAACGCCTCCCGCTAGCTAGCCCCGAGGCCAACGCCTCCCGCTAGCTAGCCCCGAGGCCAACGCCTCCCGCTAGCTAGCCCCGAGGCCAACGCCTCCCGCTAGCTAGCCCCGAGGCCAACGCCTCCCGCTAGCTAGCCCCGAGGCCAATGCCTCCCGCTACCTAGCCCCGAGATGAACGCCTCCCGCTAGCTAGCCCCGAGGCCAACGCCTTGCGCTAGCTAGCCCCGAGGCCAACGCCTCCCGCTAGCTAGCCCCGAGGCCAACGCCTCCCGCTAGTTAGCCCCGAGGCCAACGCCTCCCGCTAGCTAGCCCCGAGGCCAACGCCTCCCGCTAGCTAGCCCCGAGGCAACCGCCTCCCGCTAGCTAGCCCCGAGGCCAACGCCTCCCGCTAGCTAGCCCCGAGGCCAACGCCTCCCGCTAGCTAGCCCCGAGGCCAACGCCTCCCGCTACCTAGCCCCGAAGCCAACGCCTCCCGCTAGCTAGCCTTGAGGCCAACGCCTCCCGCTAGCTAGCCTTGAGGCCAACGCCTCCTGCTAGCTAGCCTCGAGGCCAACGCCTCCCGCTAGCTAGCCCCGAGGCCAACTCCTTCCACTAGCTCCGAGGCTAACTCCTTCCTCTAGACTAAACTCTTCCTTCCAGATGTTCGGTTTATTTCCAGCAGCTGTTTCTTCGTGTCTTTTCACGGTTTTACTTCTCGCTGCAGTGGATTACTGTGACTTTGAGTCGACGCTCTTGTTTGTTGTTCCAAACAGATTTAAAGTTCTTTGGCGTCTTTCTGTGATGTTTGGCGTCGACAGAGCATGTCGTTCCTCGTTGTCTCTTTATGGCTCTCAATCTGTTTCCGCAGCCCTCCGGCCGCCGAGCACGAGAACGACGGCGGGACGGGAAGCCTCGCCGTTATCAACACGCTGGAGGCACGGCGAGCGAGTCGACGCTGGGAAAAGCCCCACGGGCGGCTGCTCACGGCGGCCGCGGCACTTTTAGAGCGAAGCTTCTCGAAACTACAGCTGTGAGCGGAGTTCGGCGGCCAAGTCCCAAATTCCTCCCGAGGAGGGGAGTCACGAGTTACAGCGATTGTCATTCAGAGGCTCCTCTCCTGCTCTGATCTCTGCCTTCCTTTTGTTCACTCTCAGTGTGTGTGAGTGTGTGTGTGTGCGCGTCAAAGTGTGTGTTGATAACAGAGCTTGTCTGATAATCAGCTACAATTACATCCCAACAGAAAGCGACAGAAGAAGAAGTGGGTGGAAGGAGGAGAAGACTATTGATATGGTAATATCTGACACACACACACACACACACACACACACACACACACACACACACACACACACACACACACACACACACACACACACACACACACACACACACACACACACACACACACACACACACACACACACACACACACACACACACACACACACGGGAATGGAAGGTTTCTTTTTCCGTTGTGTGACGTCTGCAGCCTGAACCCTCTCATTAGCGTCGCCGAGCGAAGGTGTTGCGTTCAGGTGACGCGTCGCCGTCTGTAATTATGAGCGTCGCTCCACACGTCGCCGAGTCAGACCCGAGACGGACGTGAGGTGTGATTAACGGGCCCGTCTGGCGGCGCTTCATGATTGTATTCAGTGTTAGCAGGAGGCTAACGGCTGCCGCGGTGCGTTCAGGGACCCGCGGTGCGTTCAGGACCCGCCCTGGGCCCCTGGGAGTTGTTTAAATTGATCCCCAGTAAATCTGACGGATCACAGCAGGCTGAATAAGACACCGGCTGCTCTTTACGGTGCTCCAGAATATTCTGAAAGTCTGTGGCAAAGAAAAAATAACTTCTGAACATGAATGAAGACGTAAAATCTTTTTATGCATAAATCTGATTACAGACATGTTGCTCATCATGCTAATATGTTAGCCTCTTTGGATTCTTAGCTAAAACTCAGCACTGAATATACAATTTGAAGTAATTGGCAGGATTACGAGTTTTGGTTACTCTGTTAGCTTAGCTTGTGCGAGTTACTTTCAATCCCCGTTATCCCAGGAATGCACCACATTTGGCTAGCTAGCTAGTAGAAACAGACACATTCAGCTGTATTCCGTTTTCTAATGACGGTGTAACTTCACACCCACAGAAACAGCCGCCGCTGCTCCGTGCTGATAAACAGTTCAGACTGACGTGACGATGAGGGCGGCCATGTTGGATTCTAAACTCCACACTGAACTCCGAGCTGTGGGAGTTCGCAGATTCTACGATTTCTACTTTTCAAGTAAAAAAAACTCTGAATTCCCAGTTCCTACATCAGCTGGAATCCACTATTTAACCCAGTTTACAATCACAGAACGTGTTCTGTCAGAAACATTTGGGGTATTTTGGCGTAAATTAACATTTTTCACCAGGAGCTCGCCTCCTGATCCTGAGGAAGCGGCGGGACGAGCAGTGATCAGCCCGCCATCAGTCATCCGGATCCACATCCAAACTTTCCTTCGTGGCCGCCGTGCTCGCCTCCGGCGCACGGCGGCGGTGTCAGATTAATAGAGCCGCGGTGCGTTCAGGGCCCCGGGCTGCAGATACAACCTCAATCATCCATCAAGCATGACTGCTGATATAATTACTACACACAAACAGCAGCGGCGCCCGCAGAGCCGCTGTCATCCCGCCCCGCTTCCTCCACTTGTCTCTGGGAAACAACCAATTTCCTCTGAACATTTCCATTTACCGCCGCGCCCCGCGCACCCCGCCGCCGCCAGAGCGCCCGCGATTGGACGGGAATCCCGCGCTCCGCCATCGATCGGCCGGTAATTAACGGCTCGTCACGGCGCCGCTTCCCGACTCTTCCCCGGGTCAAAGGTCGGCGAAGTAATCAGGAGGCGGCTCGGAAGATTCCATCCCGTTCGGATACGACATGCAAATGAGACGGCAACGGCTCAGCGGCAGAAAACAGGAAGGGAGGAACGGGAAGGGAGAGCTTCCCTCCAAAACACTGCAAAACGTCCAGGTTCAGGAGAGGAAACGCAAAATGACGAAGAAGAGACATGGAAATATATATAAAAAAAAAAAAAGATGAGGAAGAGATGGAAAACGATCAACAAAAGATCATCCAAAATGATGAAAAAGAGAGAAAATTATCAGAAAAAGAGACCGAATGATGAATGGTTCGGAAATTAAATAAGAAAAATAAAAAACAACATCCCAAGTGATGAAGAGACAGAAAGCGATCAGAAAAAGACAGAATGATGAAGAAGAGACAGAAAATTATTAAAAAACACACAAAAGATTAAAGAAGTGACAGAAAATCACCTCCACAAAATGCTAAACAAACAAAAAAAAGCACAAAACGCTGAAGAAGAGTCAGAAAAGTATCAAGAAAACGACAGAATAGACCGAAAAAACAGGTAATGAAAAAGAGACAAAATCAAAAAGACAATAAAGCTGACTTCATTTCAGATCCAGACTGTAGAGCATCTTCCTCACAGCTAATGCTAATGCTAACAGCACAGTGACCACGGTCACATGATCGCCTCGTTTAACAAGATCAGTTTGAATTCTTCGAAACCGAAGAGGATTACAGTTACTTTTACTTCAATTAACTCCTCAACCTTCAGATTAACAGACTGCTGTTGTGGTGAAAACGACGCACGCGCACGCACGCACGCACGCACGCACGCACGCACGCACACACGCGCGCACGCGCGCACGCACACACGCACACACGCTCAGTCTTGTATTTCTATCCTTGTGGGGACCGTCCATTGACTCCCATTCATGTCTAGCCCCTAACCCTGACCCTTACCCTAACCCTAACCCACACCACAACAAAGCCTAACCCTAAAGAAATGTTTTTGCACTTTTACTTTTTTCAGTAACAACAACATGGTCAAGAAAACACTGTTTCTCCTACTTAGGACCGGAAAAAGGTCCCCACAAGGCACGTCGTTCCACGTTTTGCTATCCTTGTGGGGACATTTGGCCCCAACAAGGATAGAAATACAAGAACGCACACACGCACACACACACACACACACACACACACACCACACACACACACACACACACACGCACACACGCACGCACGCACACACACACAGCCTCACCTGCCTCCCTCCTCCAGACTTGGCGACTGACTGATGTGTGACAGTCACGGCGGCGGCGGCGACTCGCCGAGCCAAGAGCAGAGGAGTGGATGAAAGCGCCGCTTCCCTTTAATCACAATCATCTAATAAAACGGCTTCATGTCTCATTAGCTGCAGATAAAGCTCGGCTAATCAGCCATTAGCGGAATGTCTCTTTGTAATTGGAACTCCGCTGAGATGTAAAAAATGTTTGATCACAAGTGTTTCACGAACACAACTTATTGAATTGCAAATTGAGCTTTTGTGCAAACGACGACAACGACGACGCCGACAACGGCGTCACACGGAGTGAAAACAAAACCGAGTGGAAGAGTGTGATTGGATGTGAGCGGATGCTAATAAGGTCTGAGCTCCGCCGCTGCCGGGAGCCGCTTAGAACCCAGAGAAACAGGAACACTCCGGAAACAAGGAACCACAACTTACACACCGAGCTGCAGCCGACTGTAGGAGGAAGATGCTCTATAATCTGACGTTAGGAAGATACTCTATAATCTGACAATAGAGGAGGAAGATGCTCTATAATCTGACAATAGAGGAGGAAGATGCTCTATAATCTAATGTGAGAGGAGGAAGATGCTCTATAATCTGACGTCAAAGGAGGAAGATGCTCTATAACCTGACAATAGAGGAGGAAGATGCTCTATAATCTTATGTTCGAGGAAGATGCTCTATAATCTAACGTGAGAGGAGGAAGATGATCTATAATCTGACAATAGAGGAGGAAGATGCTCTATAATCTTATGTTCGAGGAAGATGCTCTATAATCTTATGTTCGAGGAAGATGCTCTATAATCTAACGTGAGAGGAGGAAGATGATCTATAATCTGACAATAGAGGAGGAAGATGCTCTATAATCTGATGTTAGAGGAGGAAGATGCTCTATAATCTGACAATAGAGGAGGAAGATGCTCTATAATCTGACGTTAGAGGAGGAAGATGCTCTATAATCTGATGTTAGAGGAGGAAGATGCTGTATAATCTGATGTTAGAGGAAGATGCTCTATAATCTGATGTTAGAGGAGGAAGATGCTCTATAATCTGATGTTAGAGGAGGAAGATGCTCTATAATCTGATGTTAGAGGAGGAAGATGCTCTATAATCTGACGTTAGAGGAGGAAGATGCTCTATAATCTGATGTTAGAGGAGGAAGATGCTGTATAATCTGATGTTAGAGGAAGATGCTCTATAATCTGATGTTAGAGGAGGAAGATGCTCTATAATCTGACGTTAGAGGAAGAAGATGCTCTATAATCTGATGTTAGAGGAGGAAGATGCTAATGCTAAGGCAGAGTGGGACACCCTTCATAGACTTCAGACTGTAACTGAATGTCCTCTTGTCTTATTTCAGGTTCTAAATTGAGATGTGGAACCTGATTCAATGTAACTGCAATAATGGAACCTCGTTCGACCAATCACAGCGCAGAGGGCTCTGTTGCCATGGCGAAATGACATAATACACTATTGTTGGACTGTGCTGCCGTGACTGACTGTCCCGAAAACTGTGAAGCACGCGTACACGGACACACACGTAGAAACACACACACACACACACACACACACACACACACACACACACACACACACTCTGAACCCTGGAGTCCAGCTTCAGTGTCTTAATATGAATGAAACTGAAGAGAAATTAAATTAATTCAGATTGCAGAGACGGGAAAAAAAAAATGCAAATGACTATTTAGCGTGCGTGTGTGTGTGTGTGTGTGTGTGTGTGTGTGTGTGTTTTGCCTCCAGGCAAATCAGCTCAAGTTTCATTCATATTGAAATGAGGCAGAGAGGAGCAGGGAAGCGGGATTAGAAAGGAAGAGATATGAGTGAGGAAGGAGAGGAGGGAGAGGAGGGAGAGGAGGAAGAGGAGGGAGAGGAGGAAGAGGAGGGAGAGGAGGAAGAGGAGGAAGAGGAGGGAGAGGAGGGGCCGACGGGAGGAGTCACTCTGACAGTATCTCTGGCTGCCTGTTCTGCTGCTGTCACTGAAAACCACTCCTCTCCTCACTCAGAGCGATGTCTGGAGGCAGGAGGCTCTTTACTGCGGCAGCATGTGGCTAGCTGCTAGGCGGCTAAGGGGGCGGGGCTTAAATTAATGATTAAGTCAACACAAAATTTAAAGTTCAAAACAGAATATTGAAGAAGAGAATTAAATTCAAATGTCATTAAGTTCAGTTTTCTCTTTTCCAGAGAGCCCTCTGAGGCAACATTTCATTGTATCCAGAATCCTCCCTCTACGGGATTAGAAGTGAAGCGCATTGTAAAAGTGTCAAAGAAACGCCGCTTCACTCGGAGCGGATTGTATTTCGGATCTCATTGTGCGAGGTCGTCAACACCAATCAATAATCCGCTGCGTGTCTCATATACACAGCAGGATTAAACGGGATAATTCGCTCTGCGCATGCGCCCTCATACGTAGTGACGTGACAGGAAGCAGGAAGCAAGTCAAAAACCAGCAGAAGAGCCGGACGGTGGCTGAGAAACACTTTATAATAAAAACCCAGAGAGAAAAAACACTAGAGAGGCGGGATGGACGCAAATAGCTCCGCAGTGAGATGTTCAAAAAATCTCCGTGGTGGATTACCAGCGAACGGCCTGGTCAGTGTTATGGATTAACTGGTTCTCGTGTTAACGGGTGACATACTGGAAACAGCAGATGTTACAATAAGACTCACAAAACACTCTACACTTATAAATTTACTGTAACTGTGGAAAACCGACCTTCACTAGAACGACTACAAGTTTCAGTCGGGTTTTCAACGTCTGTTGATCACAAGTTAACACGGACACCAGCTAATCTGAAACACCGGTAGGCGGAGCGGAGCCCCAGTGCTCCACACCGGGACATGCCGCTGGGCGGGGCGGTGCTTCGGCCGGGGGAGCGCTCGCTCTTTGGCAGCGTCTCATGGCCGCATGTATACAAATGCCTTTAACACGATTGTTTTCAATCGGACTGAAGAAAAAAACACCCATGCGAACTGGGCCAGTGTTGTTTAAACAAGCTCGCGCTGGAGCTGATCTCCATCAAAACATGAGGAAAGTCTGATCCTACCTCGTCCTCCGGGTGGGATGCTGCTGAATCCCTCCTCCCCGGTCCTCCTCAGGTGAGTCCAGGTGAGTCCAGGCACTGAGCCAGCAGCGCACTGTTTGGCTTAACTAGGCCACCAGCCTGTCATAGCGGCGTTAGCATCCGGCTAGCTTAGCCCAGCCGAACCAGGCTCCACTCACTTCCGGGTCGGAACCAAACTCCTCAGCAGCCCGAGAAGCCGGGAATCGGTGTCCAGTCCGCCAGGGAACTGGCTCTGTTCCGTTTTACTGTCCTTCACACGTCTCTGCTGCAGAAGGAGAGGCTGAGTCCTCACGGTTCTCAGGTAACACTTCCGGTTTGCGCCTCCGTCAAACATCATCACGTGACAAAACAGATTCTTCTTCTGTGTTGTTTAACGGTGGATGGCACCATTTCAACAGGCGCATTAGCGCCTCCTATCGCCAAAGAGAGGGACCAGAGAACAATTTAAATTCTATTTATGGCCCCAGTTAGTACAAGGTATGAGATCAATGCATTCCGACTGTTTACAACACTATTTATGGAGAACTGATGGATTCCTTCTCTTAATTCCTCTTTTAAAATTAACCTTTCATTATCGTAATGAGAGCAATCAAACAAAACATGCAAAACAGTTTCTTGAGAATTATTATTACATTTCTCACAAAACCCAGTTAGACGCAGAGTACTATTTGAATAGGTGTGACTAAACAGATTCAGCTCCAAAGCAAAACTGTACACTTCTTAACACTGAAACTTTTTAGCATTATGAAAAATCCATATTTTAACAAAATTCTTATTATCGTTGTCATGTAATGACAAAAACAAACAAAAAAAAACATTAGTGCGTCATTATTGAATCATTAAACATCTCAGAAAACCAAATATGCTCCTTTAGAAAAATCTGATTTCTATAAACGTTTCAACTTCAGGACTAAATTCAGAGGTGGTTCAACATCCTGGTGGTCCCACCAGGAAGAGCACCTCAGTGTTCGCAGCTTTTCTAGAGATATCAAGTGCAGCAACTGGAGCAAGTGGGAGAAACATGAATATTCTCCGGATGGAGTTCAGGTGGAAACTGTACTTTTTATTTGTGCTGCTTCAAGATTGGCAGCTTGAAAAAACAGGCTTTGGAGCGCAGATGGGCGAGAAGCGAGAACACTTGGTATTCATAAGAAAGAGCCTTAAGAAGCCTGTGTGGTAAAGACGAGGTCAAGGAGGAAATGAACAAATGAAGAGATGGAACAAGGCGTAGGACGGAGAGAGAGCGAGAGAGAGAGACAGAGAGAGAGAGGGAGAGAGGGAAGGAGGGCCGGCCGAAGAGTGAGGGAAGGAAGCCGAGCAGCAGCAGTGTGGAGGCAGTTATTATTCTAAATGTCTCCAGTCTGTTCAGAGGAATCCCATTTTAGATAACACACACACACACACACACACACACACACACACACACACACACACACACACACACACTGGGTTTAATGGAGGACAGGCAGACGCAGGCCGAGAGAGACAGAAAAGTGTAATTCATTTTCTGATAACAAGCATAATCTGGGGTTACCACGGCAACCGCTTCATTACAGAACGTGAAAGAGTTTCTTTTTTACATCCTATATTTCTAAAGCAGGGAAACAGTGCAGTAATAAGAGCTCGTTGCTGTAAATACATTAAAGAGGATTCAGCCGGCGGCCCGGAGGGATGTTTGATGTCGGAGTGTAACGCCGCTCTGCGAGCTGACGGCGCTAATGGTTCTGTCTGGAGGAGACGTGACGGAACGTTCTGCGAGCCGCTTTTTAAAACCGAGACGGAGAAAACAGACGGTTCCACTGTGTTAAAGCTCCAGTCAGGAGATCTGATGGAGCCGTTTAGAGGGACTGGAAAACAAGGATGGAGGCTGTGGAGCGACTCCGAAACGGCCGCTTCCAAGGCGCAACTTTTTGAAAATGGCTTCCAAATTGGAACTTTATGGAAACAGTTTCAAAAATGAAAATTTACGAAAGCAACTTCCAACTGGAACTTTTTGAAAAAGCTTCAAAGTTGGAATTTTTTAAAAACGGCTTCTAAGACAGAATTATTTGGAAACGGCTGCCTAAACGGAACTTTTTGAAAACTGCATGAACTTTTTGGAAACGGCTTCCAGGGTGAAACTTTATGGAAATGGTTTACAAAACCTTTTTTTTTTTTTTTTTTTTTTGTCTTCCAAGACTCTCAGTTTTTGGAACTGGCTTCCAAAATGGAATTTTCTGAAAACCGTTTCAACTTAGGAACTTTTTTAAAAATAGCTTCAAGGGTGGAAGTTTTTGGAAACGGCTTCCAAACCTGAACTTTTCCCAAACAGCTTGCAAAACACAATTTTTTGAAAACAACTTTCGAATTGTAACTTCTTGAAAATGGTTTCCACGATGGAACTTTCCAAAAATGGATTCCACGGTGCCACTTTTTGAAAATGCTGCGACTGCCTGTGCTCTTCAGCTCCAGTAAAGAGTCCTGTCCCCGCTGGAGCAGCCACCACTGGTCCGACGGCGACTTTCATATCAGTGGACACTGTTTTCAAAACCTTGCCTCCCAAATGCAGAACTTTCCTTGATTTTTTTCTTATGAAACACCGCCAGGTTAACATGACTGTGACGTCCGAGCGTCTTCCCGTCTCTCAGCGAAGTGGGCTCCACTCATTACTCCAGCAGAACGCCGTCTTCTGCTCATTTCTCACTAAAAGCTGCAGAGAGTCCCGTTTCTCATTGTTGGAAGTAGAAAGAAGCGACGCGTTTCCATGAATGACGTGTTTAACGGGTTTGTTTAGAAGCGAGGCGCCTGCCTTCCTGAGCCGCTCTATTGTGTTTGGCTCTATATAAAGGAAGGAGAGAACAGCTGCTAACAGCCGAGGACGGCGGCACAATCATCCACCCAGCGACGATCCCGTCCAGAGCCGTAACGAGGAACCGCTAAAGTGACGGGACGCGACTGGAAATGAGATTCTGAAGCGCAGATGAATGTTCGGCTCTTCAGGAAACCACAGACTCACATCAGCCGCAATTACAGCTTCACAGGCGGCAGCCTCTCATGAATGCTAAAATATAGAAGTTTCACTCTTTTTCTCTTTTTTACATTTACACTTGTATTTTAACTTTTCTTCTTTCTGCCTGCTGCTTAACACACAACACGCGTTCTGCCATTCCTGCTTGTAGCGACATTAGCACTCACTGCTCACATGATCAATACTAGCACGTTGCATTCAGAACAGTCTAGAAAATTATATTATTGCTACGAACGAATGCTGAGAGCAGCAAAGACATTAAGGTTTTTATGTAAAAAACAAAAAACAAAAAAAACTGTGACAGTGTGATTATGGTTACATTTATTTTGGGTCTCAAACAGCAAAAGACTATTGTAGCAGTGTCACATGCCGCAATGCATCATGGGAGTTTGGGATCGTGGAATTCGTTGTGTTTTTGTGCTTTTATTTTGATATTGTGATGTTGCCCGTGCTATCGGTGGCTGTGTTTTATTGTGTTCCTGTAGTTTAGTGAAGCCAAACCATTGATTTTAACCAGACCGGGAGTGAGAAGGGTTGCGCGTTTGATTCCATTCAGCCGCTCTTCCTGTTACGTGTGTATCAAAATAAAAGCTCAGACACAGTTGGACCTCATTTGCATGATGTCCAGGTCGTCTCCGTTCTGTCGCCAGTCAAACCAAACTGATAAAGTTCATAGAAGGTAGAATTAAAGCAGACCTTGGCTCACCGCCGCCCCCTGCAGCTCCAGAGTGGAACCACCAGAACCTTCAACGGCCTCATCTTCAGTTTTTATTGATATGTCAAATATAAACCTGCTTTTCTTTAACTTTGACACACACACACACACACACACACACACATACACAAATTCCTCTGCATCCACGGTGTTATTTCCCATGATGCCTTGGAAAAAAGCATTAATGTCATTCATCACTCAGGTAATGTTGAAGTTGTCTGTTTCTCTGTCTTTTGCTCTCTTGCTCTGTTTCTCTTTCTTACTCTCTCTCTCTCTCTCTGTCTCACAGGAGGTTGCCGGTTTGAATCCTGACAGGCTGTCAGCTCTTTAACTCTGCTCAGTTTAATTATTGAGAACTTTTAGTCGGCCTCGATTTGTCCTGACATGTCGGAGGGAAAGTGGGCCGCCTGACATCCCGGCGGTTCCCACGGTAACCGGCTGCCACCGCTGTCGCCGAGTTAGCGACTCCGCCGCCGTCACCTGTGGGAAAAACTCACACCGACCAAACGGCATGAGTTAACAATCGTGGTCGTCGTGGTGACGAACATCAAAGGAAGACAGAGTGAATTATTGAGAGAAGGTAAAAAAAAAACTGTCTTCATTGAATGATTGTTTCTGAGGCCAAACTCTGGAACGGTTTTCATTCTTTCACATATTTCCCCCCAATAAGTGGCTCCATTAAAGCATATTCTGAAACAAACTGAGAGGATGGAGAGTCCACAGCTTTTCTAGAGATATGAAAAGAAAAAAACGAGTTTAACTGAAAATAACTTTAAATCAGACTGTAAAACAGACTGGAAGACTGTAAGCACAGAAGCTAACGAACGAAACACGAAAAGAATCTGAAGAGTCCGCAGCTTTTCTAGAGATATGAATTGAAGAATAGAGTGTACCTGGAGTAACATGGCTCCTCTGCGCCGAACGACCAGGAGAAACAGGCGGAAAATACAGGGAACACTCAAACGTTCAGTCAGAAACTGACATATTTTCAAAGATCAGAGTCCGCAGCTTTTCTATAGGTAGAAACAGGAGAAACGAGTAAAACTGCACCGACTGCTCAGAAACTGGGAGTCAGGAGTTCAGGAAGCAGCCAGATATCAGCTCAGAATTATGCTGTAACAAGACTGTTAATGGAGGAAATTAATTCAGGAGGATGCTAATGCTAACGGCTAACGCTACGTAGCAACAAAAAGAAAAAGAAATTCAAATCCCAATCATTTCTGGATCCTTTTGACTGAAAACTAATTTCATATCTGATTTGATGCTTTTTTGTGGTAAAATCTAAACCTTTTATTTTGAAAATTGGCATTGATTCTACTCAGATTTTATCGGATTTTTTAAATAAACATAATTCACAATCAGAAAAATCCAGAAATTTCTTTTCATTAATGACAGATTGAACACACACAACAAGGTTTACCATTTTCTTTTTTAATATCGTCCAATCAGAAAACACAAGAAAAAACCCAGAGCAGTGTAAACAGGAAGTATGATTAAAGACCTTTTCCCCTCAAAAGTTTGGTCCCAAGCCACCACCGTGTTTACCCCACCGTTACCGTGACGACGGCCTCGTCCCGTTAGCGTCATTTACAGCGTTCGTGGGTTCTGGTGTTTTTTCCGCCTGTGGACTGAAATCAGTCCGACGGGACGAGGAAGGTTCAAAATGCAGGATCCTTTTATTTTATTATTATTTTTTTTATTTCACATCATCAACAGTTAGAGAACCGTCGGGCGCGGCCGTTACCTCCGTCACACACGCGCACGCACACACGCACACACACACGTCACTGGACACACAGTGTATAGAAGCAGGCAGGCCCATTAAAGTGTATATGGCTCAATTGTTAACATCAAAGCTGGAATCTAACAGAAACTAAAGTCTGGAAGTTCAACGCAGCGGAAGGTCGTTTGCTTCCTTTTTTCTTTTTTTTTTTTTTTTTTTTTAAAGGTCATTTTCCAGAGTTCTCCAACAATCCTTCCTTGTTTTGGCGCCGCCGTGGAAATCCTCTTCGAAACTCCGCCTCCTCATGAAGAGTTTGTCTTTCCACCGCTAAAACCCTCGATGTGACCGAATTCCTCTGTGCAAATAAACAAAAATCATAAAAATCCCAGAATGTTCCTCCTAGAATCCAACATTCATCCGGACTCGGATGGATTTTCAGAATCCGGCGTCTGTCTTTGCGTCCAGTTCGTCAGCGTTCCACTGTTCTGCGGCGGCTGACGAGGCTGAAACCTTCTCCGTCCTGGTCCTGTGCTCCGCGGAACGACGGAGGGTCGTCGACAAAATGAGATACAAACTACTGAAGAGTCCCTCACTGGGGCAACATGGGGGCGGGGGGGCATTTTAGTTTTAGGAAAATAGATCAGTGTAAATGAAAGTGTTTACCTGCAGATCTGTGTTCCTGCAAAACGTCATTTTCTGCAAAGAACCATCTTTTTTAATTTTAGGGTTTTTTTTCCGATCTACGCTATCATGGACCTTCCATCAATGTTTCTATATTTAGAGATTGTTTTTAAGCAATAAATGTCGCATTTTTTTCTTTTAAAATAGAAAACTTAGTTCAAAAAGTATCTTAATGGTAGTTTTATACTCTACTGTGATTCATTCCGCAAAGTCAAATCTGAAAATCCTGAACTGAGTGACTTGTGAGGACACTTAGAATGACCGTCAGCCGCAGAGACTCAGAGAATCATCTCTCATCGTGGTGCGTTCAGGGTCACTGTGGTGCGTTCAGGGTCATGGGAACTGGTAAAGTTACCAGTTTGCCTCCTGTTTTCCGATTTATGGAAGGATGAGTCACGTTTGTATTATTGATGCTCGTAAAGTTGATCAGAACTTTAAACTTTACTTCTACACATATAGAAATGTTTTGGGTAGCTAGCTAGCTATGTATGCTAGGCTAACGAGGTTTGGCAAGTTTCACCTTATTCATACATTCTGAAGAAATTCAGCATTTGGATGTTCGGACGTCATATTTAGCGCCTGAAATCCTCCTAAATGTTCTTAATCCCCAGTTGAACTTCAGAACGTTACGATTTCCAAGCTGCTCATGAACGCATCATTCTATTATTCATCCTCCACTGTTGCAAGTTGTGTGTAGTTTTTTTAATAAAACTATTATTTTTCTTTTTCTCACTATATTGAGACCGAAAAGGGAAAACTTGGTAGGTGGAAGATATTTTTTTTCTTTTTTTAAAGTGGTGAAGTTTGGGATTTAGCAACTAGCGTAACAACAGCATGTGGCTAACGTTAGCTTTGATTGGCCGACCTTCACCAATCAATGTCAGGTTCAGCCGGGTGAAGGTGTTACCATGGAAACAACCAGGAAGGGACTGATGATTAGCTAACGGGAGGATTTAGCCCCGCTTTTCACAGCACAGAGACCAGGTTAGCCGCCGCCGCCGCACAGCGAAGAAACATCCAGGTCTGAAGAATGAGTCTCTCTGAAAACAGAAGCCATCGGGAGGCTGAAGGGGCGGGGCCAGTCCTCCTCCTCCTCCTCGGTTTGTCTTTCATTCTGCGTCCGTGAAGCTAGCGATCCGCGCTAGCTTAGCGGTCCCGCTAGCTTAGTGGCCCCGCCGCGGCGCTAGCCGGCGTTGGCGCCCGGCGGCTTGCGGAGCCACTGGTAGAACTGCCGCCGGTGGAGGCGGTGCCAGCGCACGTTGCCCTCCACGATCTCCAGCGCCCGCGGCAGCGCCGGCCCCGCCCCCACGCCGCTGGACTGGATGAAGTCCTTCAGCTAGGGGGGGAGGGGAGGCGAGGAAGAAGAAGAAGACGAGATCAGAACAGAAGAAAGGAACAAGCGAGCGGGGGGAGGGGCTTCTGGAGGCAGCGGTGGTGTTTAACCAATGAGCTTCAGACGAGAGATTAGCTGCTGACAGATTAGCATGCTAATGCTAATCCAGCTGCTCCACATGTTCAATAGACTCTTTCTAAAGAGGGTTTTAGAAGCAGGAGGGTTTTGTGGAGACTAAGAAGCAGCAGAGCGATTTTAAAACGTGCATCCTGTCCAGCGGTGTTCAACCTGTGGCTCTGGGGCCACATGTGGCTCTTTAGCCCCGCTGTAACGGCTCCCTGGAGCCGGCAGGAGAGAAAAAAAATCAATTAAAAAAAATTCCTTCATTTTATTTCTGTTTATTCTGAAGGACTCTCATCTTCTGGCTGAACATGAAGGAAAAAAGCAAAACGAGCCAAATGTAAACTTTTTTTCTGATTGTTTTTTTTTTTTTTATTCTTTAAATTTTAACTGTTAAAATGACTAAAATGAGTGAGAAAAAAATGCTAAAATGTTTTAAATGAGTCCTCCAAACAAAGAAAAAAAAATATTATTTTGAAATTTCTAATTTCTAAAGAGTCAAAGTGATGACAGCAGTTAAAAAAAAGAAATTGCTAAAAGAGATTTTAAAAAATATTAAAAAGTAGAGTGAAATGAAAAAAAAAAACAAAACACAGCTTTGAAGACAGTTAAAACTACTAAAATGACTTAAAGATTCAAAATAAAGTAATCATTTATATTCAGCTCATTCAAATGAATTCTGCGGGACCTGCTTATCGCACAATAAGAAGTTTATTTTCACACCAGGTTTTTATTTTATTTTTGGAAAAGGCTGAAACTGATCAGTCTGTCAAAAGACTGACTTTCTTGCTTATGATTAATCGAGGAATTTCCACAGTTAATCATGATTAATCCACATGTTAATAATTCAGTTTCACATTCAAGACTTCAAACTGCCTTCAAATACAAAACCAGAGTTTTAAACTGAAAATGTGATTAATTGCGACTAAAAGGACTTTTCTGTTGACATGAAACTGATTCTGGACCAGTTTTTTCTCTTTAAAGCTCTTTTTGACCTGAAGGCTGCTGAAGAGGGAAAACCGCCGTTATTAAAAAGCTAAACTGTCTTTTTAAAAAGTCACTAATTAAGGAGAAACTTTGTCTCAAAGGTTGGTAATTAGAGGAAAAGAACGGAGGGAAAACGGAGGCATCAAAGTGAGACTTAAAGTAACGGGCAGGAGAGGTGAGACTCTTCCTCCTCCTCCTCTTCCTCTTCGGAGCAGAAACTTTGTTCATTTGAGGATTTTAGGAAGGATTCAGGAAACTCAGCGGAGTGGAGTTTGACAGATTCACTGGAGCGACGGAGGAAAGTCCAGCCTTTCTTCTTCTACTGATTATTATCATGAGTCCGGCTCTTCTTCTACTTTTACCTCCTCTTCCTCCTCCTTGTTTCACATTTAATGTTCTTCTAATCTTTTTTTTTTTTCCTTCCTGACTCATTTCTTGGTTTTTCTTTCTTCCATATGAACCTGGACGAGCTGGACTCTCCTCTCTGGATAAAAACACTGAAATCTTCTTCCTGCTTTTACCGCGACGCCGGTGGAACAAGCAGAAGCTTCATTTCTCTTTCTTCAGTCTGAACGTCGTCAAATCCTGACGTTTATTCACGGGAATATCTGAAGACTGAACTCGTTCATCCTGCTGCTGTTCGGAAGAAGCTAATATAGCATCAAATGACCAGACAATTAAATATAAATGTTATATTTAAACATTTCATAGTGAAATCGGGATTTGATCAAAATTCTGTTTTTACATTGATCGTTTTGATTTTTTTGATTGATTAACACTGGACCAAGATGGCCGCCCCACCGCCCCATGTGTAGTCTATCTTTATACGTCTACGTTCCTGGCGACACAGGCTGGTGATTCGCCGTCACTGGTTGGTCAGGTGGACGGGAAACTTCAGCACAGATCTACACTGCAAAAACTGCAAAAATTCAAAATCTTACCAAGTTCAACAGTCTTGTTATATTTACGATATATTGATATTTTGATATATTTAAGATATAGAGACTTATTTCTCGATTTAATATTCTTATATCAAGATCTCTTTTTAGGTAAAATTAACGTGCTGCATGGACAGATAATTTCACTAGTTTTAAGAGTAATTTTCTTTAATTTAGTGTTGACATCTTGTCTTCAGGTTATCCTTTTCTGCAGCGTACAACACATAGAATGAGCCCGACAGGCTATTCTACGATCTCTCTGCTCAACGTAGATCTATAACACATAGAATGAATCCTTCTGGCCATTCCATGAGGAGATAGAGTGTAGAAGATATAAATCAGTGCAGGAGTCGTAATATAGAAGACATTCAGAACAGGAATGTGAGAACTGTGGACAGCCGGAGTTCGACCTTTACCTCGTTCAGTTCTCGCTCCGTGTTCAGGAACTCCGTGACTCCGCCGATCAGTCTGGAGTTCATGAAGAGCGCCTCGCCGTACCTGAGCGCAGAGAGGGTTTAACATGGCGGTCCGACATGGCCCCGCCCCCCCGGGCCCCGCCCCCCCGCCGCTCTCCTCACCGGGCGTTCAGGACGTCCCACTTCTCCCTGAAGTACCTCCAGGCCAGGTTCCGGCCCTGAGGGTTCCTCCCCACGTGGATGATGACGTCGATCACGTCCTGCTCCGGGACCAGGTCAGAGGTCAGGGACAGGTTGAGGAGCCTGGAGGGGGAGGAAACCCCGGGAATCAAACCGTGGTCCCGTTGGAGCGGCTGCAGCTCCGGCTCACCGAGTGTCTTCAGATTCGGCTCGGAAGCTTCAGCTGAAGGTTCAAAGGTCGTCGAGTCTGAAGGGAACGTCAGGAGTTCTGACCCCGGTCCAGAGCCCCACAGTAATCTGATTACTCCAAACAAGTCACAGCCGGCTCCCTGATCTGCCGCGGCATTGCTTTTAAATACACTTTCCTCAGTGTGTGTGTGTGTGTGTGTGTGTGTGTGTGTGTGAGTGTGTGTGTGTGTGTGTGAGAGTGTGTGTTATCTGGTTGTTTGTAGCCGCCGTCTTTTCATTAAACCCCCAAATCAATTTTCTCCCTCTTTTCCCACAATCCCTCTGTGCTGAAACCATTTCCTGTGTGACCAATCAGGGTGTTTTTGTGGTTGAGCTGCGTGCGTGTGTGTGTGTGCGTGTGTGTGTGTGTGTGCGTGTGTGTGTGTGTGTGTGTGTGTGTGTGATAGCTGCTATCTGAACATGCAGTGCTGCCGCTCTGATTGCACAAGAGTTTACTGTGGCTTAGAAATCGATACCTCACTCCACACAGACACACATACACACACACACACACACACGTACGTGCACGCGCCCGTGCACGGACCTGTCTCGCTGTTCAGTTTTGAGTATGCGTGAGATCCATCCTTGCTATTTTTCTCCAGCGGAGACAGCAGCAGCAGTTAGTCCTTGAAAAAATACTCAGTTCACGTTCGCACATACGTCTGCAGCGGTAACACACACACACACACACACACACACACACACACACACACACACACACACACACACACACACGCGCGCGCGCGCGCGCGCGCAGCCCTGCGGCTGGATTAACATACATGTAAGGCCTCGGGGTAAAACTCTCTGTGCACCTTTGATTCTATTTGCGTCTCTCTGGTTCTGTTCCGTCCAATCAGAGCCCAGAATGAAGACTTGACCACAATGAGACGCCGTGCTGCATTCAAAGACCGCAGGAACTCAGAGTGCTTTGAATGGATGGAAATGTTTGGCTTTCATTTAGATGGAATGTTTGTTGGTTTGAAAAGTCAAGAAGAAGAAGAAGAAGAAGAAGAAGGAGAAGGAGAAGGAGAAGGAGAAGAAGAAGAAGGAGGAGAAGAAGAAGAAGGAGAAGAAGAAGAAGAAGAAGAAGAAGAAGAAGAAGAAGAAGAAGAAGAAGAAGAAGAAGAGAAGAAGAAGAAGAAGAAGAAGAAGAAGAAGAAGAAGAAGCATCCTTTATCAATTTCCTATTGTTAAATGTTGTCTTTACGGAATTACCCTATCAGTGAAAGCGTCTGGTTTTGAGAGTCTGGATCTGGTTTTCAGTGAGGGTCTCCTAGTTCTGGTAAATGATTTCATCATCGGCAGATTATTATGTTTCTGGTGAAAAGACTCTTTTCCAGCGTGGAGGACCTGCTGGGACTCGGGGGACCTGCTGGGACTCGGTAGGTCTACTTTGACTCGATGTGTCAATTTGAACTCAGAGGATCTGGGACTCGTTGGACTGGCTAGGATTTGGTGAGACCGTCTGGGATCAATGGATCGACAAGGATTTGGCAGACCTGCTGAGACTTGGTAGACCAGCTGGGACTCTGTGGACCAGCTGGGACTCTGTGGACCAGCTGGGACTGGGTAGACCAGCTGGGACCAGCTGGTCCGGGTACCTGTTGAGCAGGAAGGTGTTGTCGGAGCAGGTCAGGGCCTCCAGCAGGATCTTCTTCTCCGACACGGCGTTGGACGAGTGGAACTTCATCCAGATGAACTCCCAGACGTCCTCGTCCATCAGGCTGACCCCGGTGCAGTACACGATGTCCCGGATGTTGGGGGGGATCCTGCAGGGGGGGGGGGGTCGAACCAGACCAGAGGAGACCGTTAAAACCCGGAGCCGGGCTGAAACACGCCGGAGTCAACAAGCGACGGATTCCCGGTGTGGGAGCTGAATCCTGAGACCTGCAGGCTGTGGAGGAACTTCCAGGCTGAATGTCGGATATCAGCTCCTCTGAGGCCGGAACATTACCGGAGCGCCGTGACCGGAGCGCGCGGCGCCGTGACCGGTCACAGTCATACAGGAAGTTAATTACCGTACGGCGTGAAGGCCGAACGCTCCAGCTTGTTTACCAGCTGCTGCTAATCTCCTCCATTAACCTGCCGAGGACCCGGCCCGGCGGCTTTACTCCATTTACACCTGGAAACATTCACAGTTCCCAAATTATTACAACTACAGAAAACGAGATAAATTTTTAAAAATGCTGCATAAATGGGCAGAGGACATTTTAAATGAACTCCATTTGTGGAGAATCATTAAAAAAATGGAAAATAATTTAGAGCGTTTACCAAGATTACTTTTTCATTTGAAAGTAGAAACTCGTTGTGAGCGTGAAAGTTAGCGTTAGCTAAGAAAATGCTGATATCTGGTCTAAAATGGGAAAACACACTTTTTAAACTTCTTCTAAGACGAGTCAGTTGAAACAGTTTACGTTCCTCTTAGTAAAATACTTCAATTTGATCTAAAATTTGATTTAAAAAAAAAGTCTAAAACAGCCTCAGTGTCAGCGAAAATTATATTGCTAACATGCTAATGTTAAGCTAACCGTTGTCTCAATAATCTGGATTGATTATCTGGCTTGTTTTTTATGTAAAATTAGCATTGCTATTTCAGAACAAACAAAAAGTTCATCTGTTAAAAAAAAAAAAAATAGTAAATATATTTTTGCATCTTTACTGTTTAAAACATTTGGTTCTCTTCACAGAAAATTTCAAAATAAAGTCTGTTTTCACAGAAAACGATGAAAAGATGGAATCAGCATCTTTTTAGCCTTCTTAGCTAGCTACAAATTTGCAAAACTTTAAAAAAAAAAAAAAAGTTTGTTGATTAACCAACACACAGTCGGAGTGTTTTCAAAAAGTCGCGTTTTCAGTGGTTACGAGTGTCAATACCGTGTAACGGACACCCAGAACACAACCAGAGTTCTCCATTTCCACTCAAAGGTTGCCGTGGAACTTAACGACTGATTCAGACCAATTAGTAGAAAATTACCAAAATACAATGAAAACATTTCATAATACCCATTAAAACTGTTCATATGTCACCAAACTTTCATCATGTATGACGTTTATGGTGAAAGAAAACTGCTCATAATTCATATTTTGATTGAAATTAAACCATTTTTCATGTCATGAAATGTTTATTTTAATGAAAAACAGATTTTATGTAACATTTTCAACTTACGTGAGTTTAACACACACACACACACACACACACACACACACACACACACACACACACACACACAGTTCCATCTGATTAGTGACCTGAAGCGTCCACAAGCTAAAATGAAAAGGTGAACATTGTCTTCATACTGTTACAGCTGTGTGTGTGTGTGTGTGTGTGTGTGTGTGTGTGTGTGTGTGTGTGTGTGTGTGTGTGTGTGTGTTTGTACTTGACCTAAATTGCCAGTAAAGCGCAGCTATAAATGTCCATCACAATACAGTGAGCTCAGCTGGCAGCTAAATTATGAATACACAACAAAACCGCGTAAGTGTGTGTGTGTGTGTGTGTGTGTGTGTGTGTGTGTGTTCAGCCTACATACTACGATTGTTAGTCCTCATGACAACTACAAATTCAGGAGAAAACAATCAATCAATCTTTTTTTCTGGAGCGTTTTCACACAAAAACAATGGAACACGAAGGGTTTGATAGAATGAAAACAAGGAAAAAAACTATTTCCCTCCATCTCTCTCTCACACACACACACACACACACACACACACACACGACTCAATCTAAAATCAAGGTCGTGCGGAGCGAGGAGAGCGATCTCACACCTGCAGTGAGAAACACTCCAGTCGGAGTGAAGGAGGCGAAACGCCGAAGAGAAATTCAAGAAAAGAAGAAAGCAGCAACAGGAAGGACTGGAACAAATCGGCTGGGTAAGAAGAACAACGACATTAACGTTAGTCAACTAATTAATGGTAAATAAGTATTGAGAATGAGCCAGATGAAAGGGTGAAATGGACAGTTTAAGTGTGTAAAGTTTGATTGACAGAGTCGACGTCCATATGTGGTCATAAGAGTCACGTGATCCTCGAGTGTGACTCGGCAGAAAAAAAATCATTTCTCCTGGGGAGTAAACTGCTCCCTGATCCATTAATTTTGGGTAAATTTAAGAAGAAAAAGATCAGTTTTCTTTCAGTCTGTGTGGTTTTTAAAGCGGTCAGACTCACAGTTTAGACTCTAGGAGCCTCAGTTTGGGAAAAACGTGAGATTTTCTCCCATCAGACTCCATCACAGCTGACAGAAAGAAAGGAAACGCCTTCTTCTTGTGTGAAAACAGATTCATATCGTCACATTTTCCCCACACATCTTCCACCATCTTCTCCGGAAGGACCTTGTGACGCCTCTCATGCTCTCTTTTCATTGATGGGAGTCACGGTTTCGCCACACTCGCCACTCGATCGAGGCGGATGAGGGCAGGAGCAAGGCAGGGTTTAGAACTCCAACCGTGAAGGCTGATTCATTTAAAATCCACACCATGCTTTATTGCAAAGTAGTTCAATATCTTTGTTCAGCAGGTTCTCCTCAGTCACGTTTTAGGTCTTCACGACAAACACCTTGAAGGAGGAGAGAACTGCTTTGCAAAAATGAAATTTCAGCAAAAATCTTATTTTGAAAGGCAGATTGTGGACTTCCTGTTAGATTTAGGTCGGGGGTGTCGGAGCATTATTTTTAGATCTTGATGAGACGAACAGGTGAGCGTTGGTTTGATCTCTCTACGACACTCAAGAAGAAGAAGAAGAAGAAGAAAAACTTCTATTCCAATCGCGCCCTCACCCTCGGTCCATATTTGCACAGTAAGGCTTATAACATGTGCGACCAGCAGGGGGCGTCTTTCTACAGTACATCACTGATCTCTGGACTGTCAGAGTTAATCGAAATTATTTATGTAGGGCTGTCAAAAGATTAAAACAATTGCGATTAATGGCACAATTAAAGTGAGGTTCTTCTTTTCCAATTTGAAAATCATCGATCAACTTTATTTTGAAAGAAAAGGTCAAAAAGGAAACTCTTTGTCTTCATTTGATTCCTAATCAAAACACTGACTACGTTTACATGCACTCAATATTCGGGTTAAGGTCAATATTCCGGTTTCTGAATCATTTGGAATAACCCGTTTACATGCTTAAACAGACAGAGTTACTCCTGTTTACATGATCAGGGATATCCCCATTCAAACCGCAGAGCACAGAGGACGCCATGACTGCATTTGCACTTTATGCCACTAGGTGTGCTGTTTGCATGTTCAACCTTATTTTACACAGACACCACAGAAGAAGAAGGGCGCTGCAGGCTCTCTCTGCATGTTGTTAGAAAAAGAGTAAGCCAGCGAGACGTGGTAATATGTTTAATATTGCGATGCACCGTTTTTTTCAGTTAAAGAGAAGAACTGAACGATTGTTTTGGCACATTTTAATTACTTAGTAGCAGCTAAACTGTGTCACAAGTAGTTCCTGGACTCAAATGACCGAGATTCCTTGTGGGTAGAACATGCGCAGAGCAGTATTTCATGTCCGTTTCGACCGGGATATTCCGATGCGCGTTTACATGACCAGAAATTCAGGTTAGAAAAGGAGTAACCCAGGGGTAATATTCAGGTTTTTAAAAACCGGAATATGAGCATATTCAGGTTTTTGCACATGTTTACATGGCTGTGCGCAACCGGGTTATTGCGAATATTCTGGTTAAAAAAGGGTTATTTCTTGCATGTAAACGCACCCACTGTAGTAAGAAACGGTTTATATTGTTCACTTAAAACTGCCTTTAAATGCAAAGTAATTCAAAATGCGATTAATCTCAATTAACTGCAGAAATGCAGCGATTAATCCAGTTTCCAAAATTCACATGCAAAGTTAATTGGCGTGTATGGGTGTGTGTAAGTCCTCAGTCTGCAAAGAAATATGTGTCCTCTGAAGGTAAAAGACTTGTGTAAGTTTGTGTGTGTGTGTGTGTGTGTGTGTGTGTGTGTGTGTGTGTGTGTGTCCTGTATGTCCTGTGAGCGCAGAGCGACTGATGCAGGGACAATTACATCACTCAGCGACCTGGGAAATCATTTTAGAGATGCTCCACTTAAGAGTAGACCTCTCTCACACACACACACACACACACACACACACACACACACACACACACACACACACAGGCTGACTTCCACGTTACTGCTGACTGCGGCATTAAAGTCCTTCTCAGGCGACATCTGCCAAACACTGAGTCGTAGTGAGTATTCCTCAGTGTGTGTGAGTGTGTGTGTGTGTGTGTGAGCAGATAACGGTGTGCATAATCCACTCGCAGGTCGTTCATCCGGCGGAACGTGGAGGAGAACCTCCCGACGCCGCCGCTCCTAAAAATCACAGCGTTCGTGTTTTTTCTCCTCCGAAAATCAAGTGAGAGGAAACCTCCAGATGGCTGCCGTCCCATTAACCAACACAGCACCGCGCGCGTGTGTGTGTGTGTGTGAGTGTGTGTGTGTGTCTGTGTGTGTGTTTTAAAGGTCTGCAGAGGATGTTTTATGTCCTCCAGCTCCGACTCTCTCCTGAAATATCTCCGCCTCGCTCGGCTTCTTCCTCAGCATCCAACTCCCACTTTGATGGTAAACATGCCTGCTCGCCATCTGCTGTCTGTGCGTGCGTGCGTGTGTGTGTGTGTGTGTGTGTGTGTGTGTGTGTGTCTAAATGTCACTCTGAGTGTTCATCAGGTTCTCCGCTGAAGCTGAGGACACATTTAAAGTCCGTGGAGTCGGAGCCGGGTCTCGGTCGGGGCGGTCGGCGTCTGGGCGGAGGCCTGTCATACGTGCACGGCTACGTGCACGTAACCCGGCGTCCACGCGTCAAACACGGGATCGAGACGTTCGGAAGCTTTAAAAAAGTTTAAACTGTTAGAAAAGTTTTAGAAAAGTTTTCAACTCATTTGAAATTAAACCAGCTTCCAACCAGTTTGTAGACTGGCTTCAGCCTAGTTCTGGACCTGATTCCAGACTGGTTCTGGACCTGATTCCAGACTGGTTCTGGACCTGATTCCAGACTGGTTCTGGACCTGATTCCAGACTGGTTCTGGACCTGATTCCAGACTGGTTCTGGACCTGATTCCAGACTGGTTCTGGACCTGATTCCAGACTGGTTCTGGACCCGTCTGCAGGTCTTTCTAGCCTCAGAACAGTTCAGGAGCCCGTCAGAGTTGGTTTTCAGAGTATTTCCAGACTCGTGTTGAAGCTGGTTTAAGAAATGAATTCAGATTTGTTTCACAAACTTTTCCTAGAATATTTTCAGAATCATTTCAGAGCTGATTCTGAAGCAGCTTTAATTCTGTTTGAGCATCATGAGCTGGAAAAAATTTGCTAAATTGAAAAAGTAACTCCTTCACTACCAAAATATGCTTGCTAGCGCCACCTAGACGCACTAAAATGGCCGTAGGAATGTTACAGAGAAATCAAACGCTCACTTGTTTATTTCACATTAAGACCTAAAAATCACATTTCGACACTCCAGAGCTGAATCCAACAGGAAGCCCGCAATCTGCCTTTCAAAATAAGATTTACTCCAATTTAGTGCGAGGGAGAAAAATGACCTTCTAAATGTGACTGCAGAGGACAGCAGAGGGTTCAGGGGTCAGGGATCAGGTTAAGGGTTGAGGGTTTAGCACTCAACACGATCTGCAGTCATGAGAGGAGGATCCTGGAGGATCCTGGAGGATCCTGGAGGATTTCACCAGGTGGCGTTCTGGGTTTATTTTACAGACTTTCCATTTTTTAAAAACTCTTTGGAATGAAACCACACACACACACACACACACACACACACACACACGGAGAGGATAATACGGTACAACAGAACAGAGTAGACGGACATTCCTACAGACAGACAACTAGAAAACTACCAAATCTATCACACGACCAAGTCGCAGCATTTTCAAAAAGTACTGAGACAGCCGTTTTCAGAAAACTGCATTTTCAGGCTCCGAGCAAAGAAAGTCTTGCATTTGCCTTAAAAAACATTCGGAAAACGAAGCCGAACTGTCTTTTAATTCCATATCACCTCTTCGCTTTCCTGTTCAGTTTATCCATCAGTCCATCTGATTCATCAGTCGTTGTGTCTTCGTCTTTTTGGTCGTGTGTTTTTCTGTCACTGTCAACATTTCTTCGTTCATTTTTCCATCTTATCTGTTCATTTACTGCGGGACGTCTCATCCCCTATCTTTAAACTTCCGGGAATCCTCTCCTTTATTCAAGTCAAAAGATGAAAATCTAAAACCTTCCAGCCTGGACTCGAACCGTGGATCGCAAACCACTCCTCGATAACGCTCTAATCCTCTAACCCAGTGGAGGACGGTGTTCCTGCCTCCTGGGGGGGTTAACCCGTCGGTTCCGCCCCTGCAGGAGGACGGCTGGTTCCTCCACAGTGGGCGCTAACGCATTAGCCGCTAACGCATTAGCCGCTCGGTGCTGTAATTACACCCTCATTGTTCTGGTGGTGGGGGGGCAGTGTGTGGGGGGGGGGGTGACTCCTGATGGGTGGGATTGAATCCTAATGGCCGCCGTCACCGGAGCCGCTCCGCCTCGGGGGTTTTAATGTTCGCGCAGACAGAAACACGGCCGCCGCTCTTTATCTCAACGCCGTCACTCCTTCAGCTAGATATGTTAAGCCAGGTCACATGACCCCCTCCTCCGCACACACACACAGTCACACACACTCACTTAAAGACTTCAATTTTCACAGCGATTTGATGAAAAAAAGAGTCATTTTTTTTTAATTAATGAAAGAAGAATGGGCGCCCATGTGATCGGCTGCAGGGATTAAATCCACTGAATAGAGCCTGAATCACTGAGATTAATCCTGCAGGGACGTGGATTTGTGGGGCACCTTTCCACTGCCAGAATGAAAACGCTGTGAATGACTGATTAATGGACGAACCTGCTGGATTTAGGGTTCTGGTAGATCTACGGCCACCAGGGGGCGACCCGACACTCTGAGAGCTGAAACCAAAATCTATGAAAAACACCAGAATCTTTGAATGAAATCGTCAAAAAACTGATTGAAATCAAACTAACTGGCTAAATGTGAGGTGTAAAAAATAAAAATAATTCTGACAGCTAAAACATCTTGATTTCTTCCATTTACAACAGTAAATCATAAATATTTCAAACAAAAATTGAAAAGAAAACTTAGCTTTTCAACCACATTTCTGAGTTCATACTAGACAGAGCCACTAGAGGGCAGCAGAGAGGTTTAGCTCCAGCTACAGGGAGTCTGAAAACTTGACCATCTCCATCTGACGCTACTGTTCGCTAAAGAGCTGAAACAAAATCAAACCTGATCCATAAAACATATTTTAGGGCAGTCAGAGTTAATGGCATTATTCACCATTAACTGACCTTTTTAATCGTGGTTAATTGACACAGCAAGAGGCTTGATTCAATTTTCAAAACTGTATTTGACGCAGACATTGTTTTGAATTTATGCTATTTATATTTCATATTTCTAAAAAATCGAAAACCGAGCCTTGATCTGGCTGTATTCCCGCCCTCTGATCCAGACTTCCTGCCCTCTGATCCACACTTCCTGCCCCGTGATCCCCACTTCCTATCCTCTGATCCAGACTTCCTGCCCTCTGATCTCCACTTCCTGCCCCCGATCCAGACTTCCTGCCCTCTGATCTCCACTTCCTGTCCCCCTGATCCAGACTTCCTGCCCTCTGATCCACACTTCCTGCCCCCTGATCCACACTTCCTGTCCTCTGATCCAGACTTCCTGCCCCCGATTCACACTTCCTGTCTCTGAACCACACTTCCTGCCCTCTGATCCATACTTCCTGCCCCCTGATCCAGACTTCCTGCCCCCTGATCCAGACTTCCTGCCCCCTGATCCAGACTTCCTGCCCCCTGATCCAGACTTCCTGCTCTCTGATCCAGACTTCCTGCTCCCTGATCCAGACTTCCTGCTCTCTGATCCAGACCTCCTGCTCCCTGATCCAGACTTCCTGCTCCCTGATCCAGACCTCCTGCTCCCTGATCCAGACTTCCTGCTCCCTGATCCAGACTTCCTGCCTTCATCCTCTACATTGCTGCTGTCATACCGGCTTCAACCACTAGATGGCAACTCAAGACTGAGCTTATCACCCATCTTCCTGCGTCCCAACACAAGCTGTGTGTGTGGACAAGTTACAACTTGTTTTCCTGTCAATCGCTTGATTTTAACACCCAAATCCATCTTTCTCTTGGATCAAACCATCCGATTAAACTGAAGCCTGCGCCATGTGTCGGCTGCTCGGTAAACAAGTGGGTTTTTCAGTCTCCCTCCAAGAATCCCTTCCAGAGCGGGTTCCTGCGGACGGAGGCCGGCGCTGTGTTTAATTGAAGCGCTCCTCCTCCTACCGCGGCGCCCCGCCGTCCCGGACACAACCGCAGCATCTGTTTCTATTTAATTTGCCGTTTGAAATCTAATTTTGCGGATCTCGTTAAGGAAGCCGGGGGGGAGCTGGGGGGCCGGCGGCGCACGGAGGAAATAAAAAACAAAAAAAACAAAAACAGGGATGGAGGGAAAAGGAGAGGAAGAATGGAAGGGAAGGTCCAAAATGTATATATATATATATATATATATATATATATATATATGTAAACTACATTTTTAAGACCCTTCAGGTGACAGAAAGTGAAAATAATATGCGACATTTACAGCTTCTCCTCTCTTTTCTTCAGCAGAGCGATAAACCAGGACAAAAATGCTCATTTTTTAACTTATTCCCAGCCGGCAGAGACACCGCTGCCTCGTCTCGCTGCCCGAGGTCGTTTCAGTCCGAGTGGAAAGTTTAAAAAAAAATAAAGGACTTCAATACTTTACAATGTGAATAATCTTCACTGTTATGTCAAATAAAATGTAACAAACTGACTAGAATGGCAAAAAATTGACTGTTTTTGGCAGAGAAATCATTTAATTTAAATACATTTTCAAGTTAAATGCATGAAGACAAAATGAAAAGCTCACGTTCTTTTGACTGCTCTGTGTATAAAAAAATGACTGATTTCAAAGGAAACTAAAAAGAAAGTTAGTTCATCTGTTCACTCGGCCAATAAAGGGTTAAACATATCTTTTACAACGTGTTAAATAAACTGAGCTGCAGGAAGAGCCAGCAGAGAGCAGGACTGGAGGGTTTCTGACAGGGAAGGCGTCCCTCAGGGTTCAGTCCTGGGTCCTCTGCCTGTTTCTAAACTCTCCATACGTCTGGTTCGATATTTAAAAATGAAGAACTGAAGGTTGAACTAGTGGTTTTTATTCATGTTCTCAGAATACAAAACGATGTGAACTTAATAAAGACGCTTTTTAGAACAGAGTGTCAAAATTCTTGAGATGTTGTCAACAAAGTTTAGCAATATTGGGATATTATTCTTTATTTGTGTGTGTTTGTGTGTTTCTGTGTGTGTGTGTGTGTGTGTGTGTGTGTGTGTGTGTGTGTGTGTGTGTGTACCTGTTCTTGTTGCTGGAGATCCAGTCGGAGATGTAGGCGACGGCCTGTCGGTGGCACTGTTTGTTCCCGAAGCTACACGCTAGCATGATGAGCTCCCGCTGCAGCTCCCTGAAGGAGAGGTTTTGCTCATGAGCACAGCGGAAGGGGCGTCACACACACTGAACTCTGCAGCGAATTTAAAGTGGTTCATTCCAGATGTTTTTAATGTGGCGTTAGCGTCAGCATGAGGGCCGTGTGTGTGTGTTGCGTACTCGGTCTGGTAGGACGCCTGCAGGACGTTTCCCTCCACGCCGGGCCCGTTGGTCGGCCAGCCCATCTGATGGTAGCGAGCCGCCACCTGCTTCAGCACGTAGTCCTGCGGTGTCACACACACGCACACACACACACACACACACAAACACAAACACACACACACACACACACACACACATCAGCACGCGGCGCGGCGGCGGCGGAGGGTCTGACTGGCGGACGGCGGCGCTGTTTACGCTGAACAGCCGGTAGTCGTCGGTGCGGTCCAGCAGCTTGTCCAGCTGGTACAGCGCCCGGCTGGCGGCGTGCCACGGCAGGAAGGACGGCTCCTCCGGCAGGTAGCCAATCAGCTGCAGGGGGACGCCCTGGGGGAGGTACCCCGCCCTGCGGGGGGCGGCAGAGGGTTCAGGTGAGGACGGGAGGCTCGAAACAACATCCGGCGCAACATCTGCAGCAGCAGCAGGTTCTCAGAGAACAAACTGATCTGGACTCAAGAACCGAAACATCAAACGTCTCCAGGAAGAAAAACATCCGGATCAGAAAACACAACTTCCACACAGGACGCCTCAAAGTATCCATAGAATACATAAAACCAGTCATTCTCTTTAATTAAATATCAATAATTTAATGGAATTGAAGTGATTGTTTTATAACATTCCTTTAAAATGTTTGGAAGACAAAGAAATCCGATGTAACAAATATCTAAAGGAATGAGAGGCTTCAATTTAAATCAAATGACACCAAATTCAAAAAGAACTTCAGTGTGAAACCAGTCAGTCATCAGTCTGTTCTACTTCAGTCCCATAAACCTCTAAACAAAACAGCAAAAACAAAACTATTAATTAAACTGCCCGTATATAATTAATATCCCGAACATTTTATCATTAGAAAACAATATCAATCACAACCAATATTAATTAATTAATTAAGTATAAATAGAATAATGAAAAAGTCCTAAATGTGCCGTCAAACTCAGCTTTACAACAACAGCTGAATAAACAGCTGAATAAAGTGAGATATTAAATGGAGTTCTTCTGGTCTGAGGGGGTCGGGAACACACAGGTGCATTGTGGGCGATGAAATCAATGTAAATCCGGAGCTGTTGTAGATCTGCTCTAGCCGTGACCTCTGACCTCTCCGCAGCGTTCCCGAGGTCGGACAGAGCCGGCCTCATGATTATTACCCAGCATCCTCCGTGCATGCATTAACATTCGCGCTGTGTTTATATTTTTTCACCTGCGCCCGACCTTCAGCCCCGCCCACCGCTCATGAATATTAATGAGGCGAGGACGGCGGCTGAACTCAGATGAAGCTTTATTATCACTTTTATTGGGATTGTCGATGTCGAGCAGGTGAACGAGGCCAAGAGGGATTAAGAGCCTGAGGACGACCTTTAGGGGGGGCCGTCTGTCAAAGGGGGGGAGGAAGAGGAGGAAGAGGAAGAGGAAGAAGAAGAGTGATTCTCTCCCGTCTTCATTTCCACCCGGAGCTCCTGAACTTCACCGTCTCTGATCAGAAGCTGTAAATCTGGATGAAGCTCCTCTGCAGCCCCTCTTTCTCCATTCCCATCATGCACCTGGCCTCTCTGGGGCATTACCATAATCCGCCGGGCCTGCGGAGACTTCCTGTTTACAACGCCGGCGGGACTCCGACACCGACGGAGAAAGGCGGGCGGCCGTCGCCATGGCAACAGCAGCCGACCATCTATCTGATTCCCCTCCTTTATTGGTCCGCCTGTGTTTTTTTCCTCTTCTTTCCATTTTACCAAAACACCGTCAGCCGTCAGGCTCCACCCACAATGCTCCACTCCGCTGTGTGTGTGTGCGTGCATGTTCGCGCAGTGCACGTGCACAGTCCACACTCAGTAGTAAAATACACTAAAGAAATAGACTTTAGAACTCATTTACATTTATGTGACGACTGTTTTTTTCCAGAAAAACTTTACATTTACATAAAAATGTTTGAAAACGACATGTTTACATGACAACGTTATGAAAATGGTGCTTGTTTATACAATGGCGTCTGTTCACATGACATTTAGCAAATGGCATCTATTTATATGACCATGTTTTGGAAATGTCATCGTTTACGCTGCAACGTTTTGAAAATGGCGTCTGTTCATATAACAAAACGACTGCTGGCTCATAAAGCAGAAACGCCCAAGCTACTGAACCAGTTAGCTAGTTAGCTAGTAAACTTGTTCCAGAGTCACGCCTCTCTGGATTCCATTGTTCTTATTTACCAAAACCCTGATGCTCGTTCACAGTTCATTTGCAGAGAATTTGCATTTTTCCTCGGTTTCCATGGCGACTGACTCAACCCCTGACCGAAAATACGATTAATGCTCCGTTTTCCCTTCAACTCGCCCGAATGGACGTGTGACGAAAAATATTAGAAATTTCAGTTTTTCATTTTTACCATCACATAAACTAATAAACCTGAAATAATTGATTAAATTTCAATATTTTAAGAAGACGAGGTCTGAATGAGCTTAAAATGACTATTGACTTCCTGTTACCCCTGAAGCTATCATTTATTGATCACTACTTTCACTGATTAACTACAGTAAATTGGAGGAGCTGAGTTCTTCCTGGGGTGGATGTTGGCATCATAAGGCCCGCGGACCAGATGCGGCCCTTCAACTCTCCTCCAATGGCCTGAATCGCATGAAAATTACAGTTATTATTATTGGCTTTAATCCACCTCATCATTTTATCCTACAGGACGTTATCACATTATTGGTTTTGTGTAGCACTTTGGCTACCAGAGCTAACAGTTCGGAAAATTGGTCTAACAGTGGAAAAAATAAAACAAAAAAAGAGGTCAATATTTAGAGAAATTTAATTTGGAAAATGTGACGCAGAGCAACAGAATTTAGAATAATTTATTAAAAATAATTCAAATGAGCTGCTGGCCTGGTCCAAAAGTGAAGCCCGATTCTTCTCCATGTATCTCTAGAAAAGCTGCGAACAGCTAAATTCAGCTGAGTGGAACATTGAGGCCTCCTCATGTTTCTGCTACTTTAAACAGAGATGTAAAGAAAAAACAAAAAACAAAACAAAAAAGAGCTGGATAGTAAAAGACAAGCGGCGTTTCTGACGTGGCTACTTTAGAGAACGGTTCATCTGCTCCCACAGACTCGCCTCACGTCCCGCCTCTCATCTCGGGGTGAAGATCTTTCCGGCCCCGGAGCGGCGCCCGGGACGGAACCTTTTGATTTTATCGATCCGCTGCCCTTTTCCCTTCCAGGACAAACGTCCCGGGAAGAGTCATCGCTCTGTCCCCGGTAATAAACACCCCAACGTCTCACGTTCAGGTGTTTTATTGTGGAGGCGAGAGGAGCGATGATGGATTCTCTGTGTTTTGGTTACAGTCGCCGGGTCGGTCGCCCCCGGCGACGCCGCCTTAACGAGCTCATTACCTCGTTAACATCGTTAAGGGCCAGTTAATTGTTTGTCCATTAGCCGTTAGCAGGGCTCAGTGGAGAGCTAACGAGGGAGCGCTGCCGCCACACACACACTCGTGTACACACACACACACACACACACGCATGCACGCACACGCGCGCGCGCGCACACACGCACAGAAGAAAAAAAAAAAAGACAAAATCCATCACTGTTAAAGCACATGCTCACCGACACGCTGCCATTTATTACCGCTAAATCAGCTGCACACACACACACACACACACACGCACACACGCGCACACACACGCGCGCCCTGCTTGAGTCAATCGAGCTGTGAGACGAATCAGCACGACTGGAATTAATTCCCAGATTAAAGCAGCCTGATCAATTCCATTCTCAGCAAAAATGCTGAAGTTACATCTCTGTAAATAAGCAGCCATTTTTCTTTTTTCATTCTTCTTCTTCTGTTTTTTTTGTTGCTGGCACTGGAACGAGCCGGGAGCAGAGATAAATCAGCAGGAACAGAGTCGATCATTACAGGTCGTCCCGCGGTGTCTTCAGCTCTCGGATCGCCCCGTGACTGAGACGGCGGGGGACATGAATCCAGGCACGGTGGTTGGTTTGAATCCCGGACGCAGCTGGGAGGCGCCGCCGCTCCTCTGCCCACGAGCGCCGACTGTTCCCGGCTGACGGCGGCGAGCAGAGGGAACGAGCGGCTAATTTACTGAGACTAAATCATCAGATTTGAGGCGAGAACCGTTCCGCTCTCACATGCCGGTGGGGTCGCCGAGGGCGGGGGTAGGGGGGGGGGGGGGGGGGGGGGAGGGGGTCGGGTCGCGCCGGGGGCGCCGCCGCTTTATTTACACTGCGTGTGCAAAATAAAAAAATAAAAGAGGAAACAAGTGAAAAGTGGCTGAGTGGATCGTTCACAGTGTCAAATGATGACAAACACATTTCATGTGTCTTCTCTGACGCTTCCTTCAGCCTCGGGTTTGTTTTTCCAGTATTTATGCAGGAACGCACTCATACCCAATACCCGATACACCATACTCGTATCACAATCAGGAGGTGTATAGATATCACGTATCAGTACTTGATACTCATGTCTTTTACAGGTATCGATACCTGATACTCCTATCAATATCAGGAATTGATACCTGATACTCATATCAATGCCAGATGTTCGTATCAGCATCAAGTAGCAACACTTGATAGTTACAGCAGTATCGGATATTGATACTCGATACTCACACTGGAATCTGATCGGGAACTACCGCATAGTGTATCGGTATCAGGTATCCAATAACTGATACATGACACTTGTAGCAGTGTCGGGTCAGATTCCACCTGATACCTGCGTTGGTATTAGGTATCAACACCTGATATTCATATTGGAATCGGGTCAGATTCCACCTGATTGGTATCAGTTCCTGCAGCTGATACTCATATCAGTATCAGGGATCACTAACTGATACTTATATCTGTATCAGGTAATGAAACCTGACACTGATATGAGTATCACGTATCGGGTTTTGGACCCAATCCTCTGATCAGTATCAGATATCAATACCCGATACTTGTATTAGAATCAGATCGGACACCACCCAATAGTCGTATATCCGGTATCAATACACGATACTCCAATCAGTATTGGATCTGATACCCGATACTGGTCTATCTCTAGTCTGTTTCCTTCTCTAAAGTAATCAGCTGTTGTCGAACTGAAGATCTCAGAGTTTCAGTCTCTCGTTAAATTTCAGAACTGATTTTTAAAACAGTGAAACATCTGGAAGCAGCTGGTCAGAAGCCGCTGTTTGAGATCAGATGTTTGATCAGTTCTGCTTTTTTATACAAAACAGATTTAAAAAAGGTAAACTTTGACCCAATCTCCTCCACGTATCTCTAGAAAAGCTGCGGAGCTGCCAGTCCACCTTCAAATCAGCCGTTCTGAACGAGGCCTCCTGTTTCCATATTTATAGGATCACTAATATTTGATGAACACAAAGGAGTCGATATGTTAAGGTTTATATTTCAAGGTAATTAAAACAAAAAAAAATGCAGGAAAATATCCAAGCAGTGCATCATTATTCAAGGTGGAGCGTTTCCTGGTAAATCTCAGATCATGTCTGGAGGGGATCTTTAATATTTGAAAAGTTAGTGCGGGTGATTTCTGCAGGTTTCACACATTCTGTTGATTTTTAATCCGACGCAGCGTCGCAGCCGTTCTCAAATAAATGAGAGTGTCGACGCCGCCGGGGCCCGCTAATATTTATCCGACAGTGATTACTCATTATGGCGGGAACCCGAACGCACCGCCGAGGCATCGGCACGTCTGCAGGTATTTATTCCAACACATCGGAGGATCTCAGGAGGGTTTAAAAAAAATGAGACATGATTCATAAATAACAGAGTAGTGAGACGAAACAAAGGTCACAGTTATTTATCTGTTAATAAAACCTCTGAACGTCTCTGTTCAGGCTGCTGGTTATTCTTCCTGCTTTCATTACTGCTGGAGGATTTTCATTAAGACGGATTTCTGAAGTAGACCAGCGGGTCAACGCAGAATTTTATTTTGAAGGAAAATCCAGCAAAAGGACATTCTTTCTTTGATTCCTAATTAAGACACTGGTGAGAAATGTTTTATATTATGGACTTAAACGGTCTTGAAATGCAAAATAACTCAATGTAAAGCAGACAACTGAAAGTGTGATTGATCAAGATTAACTATGGAAATGCTGTGATTAATCAAAATTTACTATTGATGGAAATTCGGTGATTAATAAAATGTAAATTCTATGATTGACAATGGAAATTTTGTGATTAATCATGGACATTTTGCAATCATGATCAGTTCTGAAAATGACACAATTAACCCTGAACTGCCACCTTATCGCAGCGGGGGAGTTTGAGTGCCATGATCCCAGGAGCTAGGGGGTGGGAAGGTCTTCCATGACAAACACGTCCTGGGCGACGCTCTACTTCTCTGGTTACCCTTCTTGTACCCCTTTCACACTGGCCAAAAAACCCGTTTAAACTCGCTAATTAACCGGGTCCTCATGGCAGTGTGAAAGTGTTCACTCGGCATTAGACCCGGGTTTTTCAACCCTGCAATCGACGCGGGTTTTTAGCGGGTCGCTACTATCGGCTTTTTAGTGGGAGGGGTGAAAGGGAGTGTGAAAGGCAGACGCGAGTCGACGCGGTAACTTACGTGATGACGTCGACGCAGCGTGGCTACGTTAGCGCGCTAGTTGTTGTTTCTGGACACAGTGTGAGATTTCTTTTGTCAAGATGACCCAGTATTGGCAAGATAGCGAGACCAGAGAGCTCCTCTGGATCCGTGGGGAAGAGGGGATTCGTCTACAGGTAACGGGGACTGTGTTCCGCTGCATTGTTTACTTTCGCTTTGCTCCGTCGCGCTGATGATGTCATCAACGCGGGACACTATCAGCGCGGGAAGACGCAGCGACGCGGCTCGCCAGCAGGCGGTGAGACGCGGGTCTACATGCAGTGTGAAAGGACACAAAAGGCGATTATTAGTGGGTCGAAAACACGGGTCGACCTGCTAGTTGCAGTGTGAAAGGGGTATTGGAGTCCCTGGGAGAGGAGCTGGATAGTGCTCCAACTGGGAACTCCATTGATCTACTGGGGGACTTCAACGCTAACGTGGGACCTGGAGGCGGCCTTTCTGATCTGAACCTGAGAGGTCCTCTGCAATATCACTTCTGTTCCAGCCATAGTTTGTCCATAACGAACACCATGTTCGAGCACAGGGGTGTCCATAAGTGCACTTGGCACCAGGACACCCTAGGTCGGAGGTCGATGATCGACTTTATTGTTATGTCATCTGACCTCCGGCTGCGTGTTTTGGACACTCGGGTGAAGAGAGGAGCAGAGCTGTGGACCGATCTCCACCTGGTGGTGAGTTAGATTCGCTGGCGGAGGAAGAAACTGGACAGACTTGGCAGACCCAAACGCGTTGTGAGGGTCTGCTGGGAACATCTGGTGGAACCCTCTGTCAGCAGGGTTTTCAACTACCACCTCCAGGAGAGCTTCTCTCATGTCCCGAGGGAGGCTGGGGACATTGAGTCTGAGTGGACCATGTTCTTCACCTCCATTGCCGAAGCAGCTGCTCGGAGCGGTCGTCTTAAGGTCTGTGGTGTTTGCCGTAGTGGCAAACCTCAAACCCGGTGGTGGACACCGGAAGTAAGGGCTGCCGTCAAGCAGAAGAAGGAGTCCTGTGGAGTCTTGTTGACTTGTGGCACTCCTGAAGCAGCTGACAGGTACCAGCAGGCCAAATCAACTGCAGCCCGAGCAGTTGTGGAGGCAAAAACTTGGGTCTGGGAGGAGTTCAGGTGTCAGAGATGGACTCATCAATCACCCCAACTTGAAGTCACAAAGGTGGTTGGTACATTCCTCCGTGGCAAGGGGGATGATATTCGCCCTGAGTACCTTAAAGGTGCTGTAGGCAGGATTCTGCATCTCCGCCATCTTGCTTAAGGGTTACCTAAGCAAGATGGCGATTTGACCCATCTAAGATGGCGATTTGAAACCCAGCACAGCCAATCCTGTCCTGTTTTTTCTGACATTACGCCCTTACGCAAGTTAAGCCACTCCCACAAGAATGTGCTACGAACGCCCCTCGACCAATCACGGTTACCCCTAAATTCCACATCCTCCGGTCCGCTCCGTCTGCGCTCAGCTCAGCTCCGGTCCGACCGCCGCAGCAAATACGTTGCTATTTTAATGACTGTAGCTGATTTCATAGCCTCCGTTCTGCTCCGGTCCGCTCCGCTCCGCTCCGTCAGTCCAAAATAGAGCCGAGGTCTATTTTTCTCTCCGGTCCGGTCCGTCAGGTCTCGGTACGCATAAATTTCCACAGTTCAGATGCACCAAACAGGAAAGAGAACTCCAACAACCTCCGGTTTTATGCAAAATAAAATCATTTTGTCTTTATTAAAAACTTTAAACTGTTAAAAGACGTTTTTTTTTCCGTCACATTAATTGTCGGATATTTCACGAATAGACATACCATGCTGATTAAAATATACACTTTAAAAAGCGGGCAAACAAAAATTAAAGCACACTATCAAATTTTACTTGACAAACTTCTGTTTTGCCTGTAATCAAGCTATAGTCGAACGTTTCTGAATGTTTACACAGCTGCATATACGGCCCATTTGCAGGCTATTGTCCATAAATTTCGTATTTTCTACAAAATACATAGCCTATTCAGGACCGTGTATGCATTTTATTCTGAAAGGCCCGAATGTCAACATCCTGTTGCACGAAATTCAGCGTGTTGAAGCACAACAACCAGCATGAAGAGACGCTGATTTTGGAAGTGGAGAATCATAAAATTTTATATGACCCCAGTCATCCTTTCTACAGGATGTACAGAGAAAGATGCCAGTGTGGCCCAGACTGCTCAGCTTTTGGAGGTCGATGCGAAATAGCGCTGCGCTGCTCTGCTTCTCCGGCCGGGCGGAATAGAGATGCAGCGGAGCAAAGCGCACGCTGTGGGTTTTGAACAAACGGAGCGGTCCGGAGCGCAGCGGTCCGGAGCTGAGCGGAGCAGAGACGCACGCAGTGGAATTAAGCAGTTAGAGCCTCATGGGCTCTTCTGATTGGTCAAAGATACCTGGAGCTATCGAGATTCCTTTTCAGCTCAGAACAGAGACAGATGGAAACGCTGCACCCTCGCGGTAGTGCAGTTATGCTACACTCCTAAAGGATTATCAATGGATACTCTAACATTTAATCCAAAGAAAACACAGAAAAATTAGCATTGACTAGCAAAATCCTGCCTACAGCACCTTTAAGTCTCTGGATGTGCAGGGATTGTCTTGGTTGACACGTCTCTGTAACATTGCGCGGGACAGAACCTCTGGACTGGCAGACCGAGGTGGTGGTTTCCCTTTTTAAGAAAGGGGGACCGGAGGATGTGTTCCAACTATAGGGGGATCACACTCCTCAGCCTCCCTGGGAAAACCTACTCCAGGGTACTGGACAGGAGGATTCGGTCGATAGTCGAACCTCGGATCCAGGAGGAACAATGTGGTTTTCATCCTGGTCGTGGAACACTGGACCAGCTCTATAGCCTTCATAGGGTGCTTGAGGCCTCATGGGAGTTTGCCCGACCAGTCCACATTTGTTTTGTGGATTTGGAGAAGGCGTTCGACCGCGTCCCTCGTGGTAGCTTGTATGGGGCTTTGGGAGTATGGAGTCCGAGGCCCTTTATTAAGGGCCGGCCGGTCTCTGTGTGACCGGACTAGGAGTCTGGTCCGCATTGCCGGCAGTAAGTCGGACCTGTTCCCGGTGCATGTTGGACTCCGGCAGGGCTGCCCTTTGTCACCGGTTCTGTTCCTTATGGACAGCATTTCCAGGTGCAGCCAGGGGCCGGAGGGGGTCCGGTTTGGGAACCACAGGATTTCGTCACTGCTTTATGCAGATGATGTTGTCCTGTTGGCTTCATGGATCCTGGACCGTCATGCACTGGGGCAGTTTGTAGCCGACTGTGAAGTGACGGGGTTGAGGAACAGCACCTCCAAATCCGAGGCCATTGTCCTTTACCAGAAGAAGGTGGTCTGCCCTCTGCAGGTCGGTGGAGAGACTCTGGTTCAAGTGGAGGAGTTTCAGTTTCTCGGGGTTTTGTTCACGGGTGGAGGAATAATGGAGGTGAGATTGACAGGCAGATGGGCGAGCGACGCAGATGTTAACGCAGTGGCTGAATTGTTGACATTTCTCCATTTGTATCTTTTTTTTGTTTAATCCAAAACTTAAAGAAATCATCTCTGGAGTCAAAATGAGGACGAGAAACGCCGCGAACGAGACGCCGGCGAGAGAAAAAACCAAACCCTGTGATGAAGACAGACTCCTGCTGTCGCACTGAATATGAACGGTGGAGCAGTTTCTCCTTCCCCACACACACACACACACACACACACATACACATACACATACACACATACTGCAGGGCGGCCGTCTGGAGCTGCTGCTCATCCGACATGACGGTGGACAGATGGCGGCGAGCGGCGGAGGTACAGAGGCGCACATTGACTTATGGGCTCCGTGTCACTCTGGATTTTGGTTACAGTGCTCAAAGAGCCCCGGGCAGAAAGACGTCAGGATGAGAAATGCCTGACTGCTCTTCCTCCTCCTCCTCCTCCGCTTTCATTCATAACAATGTCAGGTTAAAGGGTCTCGACAGTTATTAACCAGGAATCTCACCGTCCGTCTCAATCCGTTAGCATGCTAGAAAAAATAACTGTCAGCGGCATTCGACAGTGGTGACGTTCTGCCACGCTGGACAGGCTCTCAGCGCTCGCAGACAGTGGCGCTGCGTGAGTCTCCAGGTCAGGACTGAATGAACATTTCAAAACAAATCAAAACCAAAACAGAGCAAACTGCCCTCAGGTCCAGACTGTGTTCCAGCAAGTGGAAGGTCTGGAGAGGAAACCCGCCGACTGGCAACATTTTAAAGCCACTGTCTGTGGACTCAACGTGAACACAACTGTAACCTGTAAACAATTCCATCATCTACAAACAATTCTGAAAACCACCGTCTGTGAACAAGTACAGTGTTCAGAGATGTTTCCTACAGATATTTTTCAGTATCAAAGCTGTAGGTTGAACCAGGTGTTTAACCAACCTGCTGGTCACTGGTTGAACTCAGTCCAACCGGTGATGTTTTATCAATTCTAAATAACAAACATCAGTAATAATCTCTCACAGCTGAAGCTTTTCAGCCGTATAACAGGCCTGCTTCCCCAAACAGATGGATGCTGAGGAACATCTGGAAGCTCAGTCTGCAGCTGGACAGTTCCATACATTGAAACTCAGTCCTGAAGCAGCTGATCAGCGAGAGGAGCTCCGACCTGAAGCCTGGTTCATGAAGTGAAACGCTGAACCTCAGGGAGAACGGCTGACTGCACTGAACTCAACGCCCCACAAAACAAAAGAGAGAATCTGGAATGTCCGATAAATCCGGAGGAAGACGAGTCAGCAGGAGGAAGACTCACCTGGCCAGGTTGAAGGCGTCGTCGATGAGTCCGGCTCGGTTCCCCACTGAGATGATCTGAGAGGGAAGAAGAGAGGAAAGAGTGAGAAGAGTGAATAACAGAGCCGGACGGAGGGGGGGGAGGGGGGGGCTCACCTGGGGGTTGGTGTGAAGCTGCTGGATCAGCAGCTTCCAGTTCTGCAGGTCGTAGTTGACGCGGAAATATCCCGTCTGGTTGATGTTCCCGATCAGCCAGGAGCCGTCGTCCATCTGACCCACGCGGTGGATTTCTGGAAACAACCAAACCGGTTATCACAGGAAATGAAGGTTTCACAGAACGCACACCCAGAAACATTAGCCTGCATCCACAGAGCTGTGGTTAGCATTAGCTTTGGCTTTACCCTGCATCCACAGAACTGTAGTTAGCATTAGCTTTGGCATTACCCTGTATCCACAGAGCTGGGGTTAGTTTTGGCATTACCTTGTGTCCTTGGCCCTTTGGTTAGCTTTAGCATTAGCATAACCCTGTACCTATAGAGCTATAATTAGCTTTAGCAGTAGCATAATACTGTTTCTATAGAGCACTAGTTAACTTTAGCAGTAGCATTACCCTGTATCTATTGAGCTATAATTAACTTTAGCATTATCATAACCGTGTATCTTTAGAGCTATAATTAACTTTAGCATTATCATTAGCATAACCATGTATCTATAGAGCTATAAATAGCTTTAGCATTAGCATTACCCTGTAACCATTGCGCTGTGGTTACTTTTAGCATTAGCATGGCCCTGTATGAACAGAGCTGGGATTAGCTTTAGCATTTCCCTGTATCCATAGAGCTGTGGTTATCTTTAGCATTAGCATTGAGTATCGTGCCGACTCTGTGGTCCAGTGACTGGTGGGGGTTGGTGTTCTTAGCCCCCCCTCCCCCTCCCCCCCCAGCCTGGAGGCGGGGCTACCTGTCTTGTTGTTGATCCACAGGAGGCTCTCTGAACACACCGCTGAGGAGTTTCCCACCGCCACCGTCAGCGGCACCTGCCACTGTAAACTACAAGAGAGGGGGTGGGGGGGGGGGGGGGGGGGGGGCAGTGTGAGAGGAATCGAACCGGGTTTTATTACCTACTGTTATCAGATAGAGAGGCATTAAAGAGAGAGAGAGGGACGGTCAGCCGTGATCGTTCTGCATCAGTCAGCTGAAATGGAGCGAGAGACACCCGCTGTGTTATAAAGGGGGGGAGAGGGGGAGGGGGGGTAACTGCTGTATCGGCCGGCAGCATCAGTCAGAGTGGAGGAGAGAGAGGAAGGTTTAACTGGAGGGAGAAATACTTTCCTCCACTGTGTTCAGTCAAGTGGTTTCTAAACGTCCCTCTGACAGGTTTCACCGGTCCTCACACTTCCTGTCGTCACCGATCGCCACACTTCCTGCCGTCACACGCCTTAGACACGACGACCACATGAAGGTTTTCTAATCTGCTCTCCGTGTGGGATCGGAATCACCTCTGGTCAGCAGAGAATCACCACAGCCCAGTCCGTTAACACAGGATGAACAAACTGTGTTTCACTCCAGTTAAAGCCCAGGTACAGGGTGTGCATCCGCTGCTGCCACGTGCACGCAATGCTGCCACGTGCACGAAAAAAAAAAAAAAAAAAACACTGTTCATGTGAACAGACAATAAACGATGACATGAAAGGCGACTGTGAGGGTCTCAACAAAAACCAGCTGGGAGACTTTATGGAAAACCTGCAAACGATCACGGTTAACATGGAGTGTCGTTGTCATGGCAACAGTAAACATGCCACAGCAACAAGGTGATTTAAGAACAGCGAGCAGCGGTGTGGGGATTAAAGAGCATCTTCCTCCTCTAACGTCAGAGTACAGAGCATCTTCAAAATAGCATCAATACTTTTCTTTCAAAAAGTAAACAAATAATAAAGCTTTGATTTTAATGCTAATGTATTTCCAATAACTTAAAAAGTTTGCCAGTTTCTCTGTTTCGTTGCAGATATTTTAGCATTGAGTGCAGACGGTACAGAAATAAACCCATTTGCGAGCCTGTGTTGTTTGGTTTCCAGAGTGAAGGTGACATTTAGAAGATCACAGATGATGATTTGTCTCTTCCAGATGTGTTGTTGTGGCTCCGTCGAACAGCCGGATCCGAGTCCGACGCGCCGGCCGCCTGTTTCATGTGACGAGCTTTAATGCTAAACGGAACGGCCATGAATTATTCACGCCGCCGCCGCCACCGCCGCGAGGGACATTATTTATACACTGTGAGATGTTTGAAGAAAAACACCAGCAGGAGCGTTTCCGATGACAGACGGACCAGCTAGCATAGAGCCACGGCTGCTTTAGCTAACACCTGTACAGAAAGGGACATCCGCAAATGCTAAAGCTAGCAGTGAGCCGGCTGAGAAGGACCGCAGCTCACAGGAATGCTAATGCTAATGCTAATGCTAACAATGGGGCTTGGTAGAATCCAGCAGCTAATCATAATGAAGTGTGGGTTCAATGAGCAGGAGAGAGTGTGTTAGCAGCTTTGGATTTTTGCTACTGCTAAAGCTAACACTAAGCAAGGAAAGAGAGGCTTAAATCAATACTAAGCTAATGCTAATGCTAACAGTGGGGCTCAGTGAAAGACAGCAGCTAGTCAGTGTGTTAGCAACTTTGGACGTTGCTAAAGCCAACGCGAACACTGCACAAATCAATGCTGAGATCATGCTAATGCTAACAGAGTGATGCTAAAACCAGCAGAGAATCAAAGTCTGACACGATGGTGCGTTCAAGAACAACTATAATTTGTGAAAGTTTCCAAAAAATGAAGTTCCTACATACTTTTCCGCTTCATCCGTCAGTCTGAGACAGACTGAAGACTTTAGTCATGAAGACGCTCCTGAACTCCACAACAAAGAGCTAATCTGACGCTTCGAGACCTGTGAAGTTGTGCAGAAAGCAGCACGTTTGAAGTCTTTATCAGGCTTTTGTAGTTTTTTTTTTTTTCTTTTATTCCACCTGCAGCTGAAATGAGCTCGGATCCAAACCCGTCTGTCAACGTTCTGCTGCCGCCGTCACTTTAAAACCACAAACACAAAAAAAATAAATAAAAAATGGGACGTAAAATGTTGCTGTGACAATCAAACTGTCACGACGTGACATGTTTTCTCTCCACAGACACACAGGCTCTATAATCTGATGTTAGAGGAGGAAGATGCTCTATAATCTGATGTTAGAGGGATTAAGTTGCTCTTGCTTATTGCTGAAGGAAGCTTTAGCTTCAAATCTCATCTCTTCTGTTGAGCCAATCTCTACCAGCTCAGTAAAGACGATGCTGATGCTAAATGCTAATGCTGCTCCGCAGCAGGTGAAGCTAGCGCTGCTGTGCAGCGGCTCGTCGTTAGAAAGCTGTTTGTTTCTTCCTCTCTGTGTGTTTCTGCGGCGTGTTTCCTCTGCAGGAGACTTAAATTAATAAGAGAAACAACCGGAGTTGGGAGTCAACAGTGGAGCCGTGGGACTCCTTCAATCCCGCTTCACTCTCTACGAGTGTCAGCGAACGCCTCGTGGGACCCGCCGAACGGAGCCCTGCGAGAACAACCCCCCCACCGAAAAAACAAATCCTGAACACGGAGGGAGCAGGAGGATTAAATAAGGAAGAGGAGGGGAAAGTTTGAGTGTAAATGTATGAAAACAGGAACAACAGGTGAGAGAAGGGAGCTGATGAAGTATTGATGCGGGAGGAAAGTGGGTCGATGAAACAGCGAAGGGAATAAACTCCAGAGGTTGTGAAGGACGTGAATAAAACATCAGGCCCATCAAATATAGATGAAATATAAATGATGTAAAGGTGGCGAGAAAAAAAAAGTGGAAAAGTGCTTTTTCATGAGAAAAAAAGAGACAAACTGGCTGATTAATGTGGTGTGAAAGATGAAGCTGAGAGGAGGAGGTGGATGAAACGAGCGCTCCCCTCTCTGTAAGGAGGTGGTGAATGAAACGAAACGAGCGCTACCTTCTCCGTAAGGAGGAGGTGGACAAAACGAGCGCTCCTCTACAAGCGCCTCGGCCACCAAACGAACTCTAAACTCCTGCTGGTGTTTCTGATGGAGCTGAGGAAGCTACGGAGGCTCAGGAGGGTCACAACACTCAGACACAAGCTGCCGATATTTTGATCAGTTTCTTTAATGGTTTTAGTTGAAACTGTTGCATTTTTATTGCATATTTTTGTTTCTGTTCTAACTTTTGCATCGTTGAAACGTTTGCATTTTATTCACAATGTATTAAAACTTTTGTATTTTTGTTAACTGCTGCGTTGTCATAACCTCTGTATCATTGTTTCAAGTTTTGTATTTGAGTCACGATGTTTCACTGATTACATTTCAGAACAACTACAGCATTTTTGTTGCTTCAGCAACTTTAGCTTTTTTGTTTTCGACTGTTACTGCATTGTAACAGTCCATTCTACTGGATGGATGGATGGATGGATGAAGGATGATGAATGGATGAAATGATGGGCAAACAGACAGATGGATGGACGGGGCGGATGGATGGATGATGGAGCATGATGAATGGATGAATGGAAAATGGGTGGATGAATAGAGTATGATCAATGGACGGATGTATGGATGATGGAAGGACAGATGGTGAATGGATGGATGGATGAATGGATGGATGGAATGATGAATGAATGGAGGATGATAGATGAACAGATGAACGGATAGACAGATGGATGGGTGGACGTATAGAGGATGATGAATGGATTAGGGATGGTGATTGGATGGATGGATGAAGGATGACCGGACGAACAGATGGGTGGTTGGATGGACGAATGGATGGATGAAGACTGGACAGATGGATGGACGGACGGCTAGATGGATGGACAGACAGACGGACGTACCTGTTGTTCTTGCGCTCGTCCTCTCCGTACAGGAAGTGCTCCTGGCTGACGGTGATGTAATGCGTGGGCAGCTGCTCTGATTGGTTCCTGCTGACGGTGAGGACGGGGTAGCCCATCTGCAGGGTCCACCTGTCCATCATCTCCCCGATGTCGATGTCCCGCCCCTCGGAGCGCATGGCCTGAGGACCAATCACAGGAGGCCGGTGAGCGCTGGCCACTCCCCCTCACGTCTAATGATCAGCTGTTTCAGTACTAACGAGGTCGTTAACAGCTGACGGCTCACTGATGACGTGAGGGGAGATCAGTGGTCTGATCGATCTGATCAATCTCTCCGAGCTTAGCTAACGGGTGAGCTAGCGTTAGCCGCCGCTGCCTCAGGGGCGGTTAATGGGAGGGTTAGCGTTAGCTGGCACTGCCTCAAGGGCAGCTGGCCTCTCTGAGCTTAGCTAACAGGCAGGCTAGCATTAGCCGCCGCTGCCTCCAGGGCAGCTAATGGGTGGGCTACCATTAGCTGCCACTGCCTACAGGGTGGCTGACCTCTTTGAGCCTAGCTTACGGGTGGGCTAGCATTAATCCCTGCTGCTTCCAGGGCAGCTAATGGGAGGGCTGGCGTTAGCCGCCGCCTGGCTCCAGGGTGGCTGGCCTCTCTGACCTTAGCTAACGGGCGGGCTGGCGTTAGCCGCCGCCTAGCTCCAGGGTGGCTGACCTCTTTGAGCCTAGCTAATGGGCGGGCTAGCATTAGCCCCTGCTGCTTCCAGGGCAGCTAATGGGAGGGCTAGCATTAGCCACTACTGCCTCCAGGGCGGCTGGCCTCTCTGACCTTAGCTAACGGGCGGGCTGGCGGTAGCTGCCGCCTGGCTCCAGGGTGGCTGATCTCTTTGAGCCTAGCTAACAGCTAGCGTTAGCTGCTACTGCCTCCGGGGCGGCCGACCTCTTTGAGTTTAGCTAACGAGTGGGCTAGCGTTAGCGGCCGCCTGGCTCCAGGGCGGCTGACCTCTCCGAGCCTAGCTAATGGGCGGGCTAGCGTGAGCCGGCGCCTGGCTCTTCCCACCTGGGACAGCTTCCTCCACAGGTCGTCCCGGGCGGCGTTGCCGTACATGTGGCTCAGCAGGTAGTCCTGGAAACACAGACAGGAAGTGTATGAGATGCGAAGCTGGACGCTGCAGCAGGACGTCCGTCCTCAGGAAGACATTCGTCTCAGGCTCATTCTCTCTGATCTGTCTTTGATAAATAATCTCAGCTTTTTAAATCTGGCTTCCGCTAATTTGGAACCCCCCCAGGAGCCCCGCCCCCTCGCAAAAACATGAGTCCAGACATGAGAGAAATGGATTTCTACTGACGATTAAAACAAAGTCAATGTTTTGACTGTGATTAATTCATCACAACACATCTAATTAATTTGATTAAAAAGCTGAATTGAATCCCGTCTCTAGTAAAGATGTAATAAGCGAGCCCATCAGTCAAAAAGATAAAAACTGTGATGGAAAACAAGACAAACAGGAGAGAAAAGATCATTTCATGGAGGAAAAGTCCAAAGAAATGAGAAGAAGAAAAGTTACAACAGGCTCTGAACATTCTTCAGCACAAACAGGATTTACAATGTCATTTATAGACATGATTATTTGGCTTGTTTTACGATATGTTTACTTATTTTCAGTCCCTGATCGTATCTTTTAGTCTGGAATCTACAGACAGAGTGAATTAATCTTAAAATTACTTTAATCAGTTCTCAAAAACAGAAACCAGACTCTTTCCCTGACATGACGACACATTTCCAGCCTTTACAACAGACTGAAGATATTTCTGGATTGACTTCAGGTTCTTTTTGTGATTTTTGGTTTTTGGACCTGGAGAAACTTAAAAAAATCATCCAAACTCAAAGACCACAGAGTATTATTATAAACTATATATCTATCTAAAAGCTTCAGTTTCTGTTTGAAATGAAAAATCTTCTGTCATGTAAAGATAAATTAAAAGTCACACGTTACAAAAAATAAAAAATAAGCCAAATATCCCCAAATATCTCAAATTTGAACAAATTTCCTTGATTTGAACAAAATAATCTGCTAGTGGAATCAGAAAAATCTGCTTCCTGACATTTCTGAACACTACCAAATTAATCTAACTGCTGTGTCTTAAAACGAGCGAAAAACATCCAAAATTCAGGCAAATTGTGCTCATTAGAAGCAAAGATTTTTTTTTTTTTTTTTAAAGAAATGTGTGCTTAGCATGGAAGTTGAATTTCCTTGATGAGGCTGGTTTTAAGATCTGTTCTGCTTAACTGAAGAAGATTTGACCGATTACAAGGAAAAAGACTGATAAGCAACTGGCCCCCACAGCTCCGCCGCCAGCGCCATCAGCGATCTTTACAGAGCAGATTTGAACTGAGCCAAAGAACTGAGTTCTACAGTGAAGATATATAATTAAAAGTGAAAGGTGTTCATGAGTTTGAGAAGGATGGCCTGAACTGAAAACTGAGTGGTGCTGTGTAGTTTTCAGCCTGGAGTCCAGCAGGAGAGCAGGTTGTGTGATTAGAGAGGGATTCTAACTCGTGTCATTAAATACATTTCTTGAACTGAGAAGTTTCAGTAGTGTCATTCTTAAAAAAAAAAACCCAAAAAAATCTTATTCTTATTCTGGAATGTCAACCAAACCATTATCAAACCTCGTTACTGGTAAATAAAGCTCAAAATGAGATGAAAATAATCAGAAATAGTTAAACTTTAGTTCCTACAATAACACCAATTTTCTTGTGCAAAACTTGCTTGGCAAGAGCATTTGATTTTTGTGTTTTTTTTTCTTTTCAGACAAAAATTAAGAAAAAAGGGCTCAAAACACGGTTGTTTTACTTCCTTGAAAATCATTTTGTGTAGCGTATTTTTCTTGTGCAGAAAGAAATCATGCCTCATAATCTGAGTGAAACAAAGCAAAACAAAAAAAAATAGAGATAATTTTCTGGTTGGTTTTTTTTTGTTTTGTTATTTGTCACTTTAAATAAACTAAGAAAAGTTACTTGTTTCAACTGGGTTCATGCAGAAATGTTTTTTAAAACTTATTCGCTAGAAATCAATACTTTTTTCACAGTTCGAACTGTGATTTTAAGTATTTCATCTGAAAATCAACATTTTACCATTTGTTTGCCATTTAGCTTATTTGAACCTTTTTGGATACTTACGTGGGACAAATCATTTGAAGATGTATTATTAAGTCACATTTACCTGCAGTATGGACAAATGATTACACAAATTTGAAGTAATGTTCTTCTGAAATTTGGTGTTTATATCTCATATTTGAGCTACCATTTTTTTGCAGTGTGCAAACTATCACTTCATAAAGTCCAGGAATAAAAGTCGTGGGGGGCCAGTCAAATAAAAATCATGATGGGGCCAGTCATTGAAAGTTGTGAGGGGCCAGTCAAATAAAAGCCGTGGGGGGGTCAGTCGAATCATAGTCTTGATGGGGCTAGTTCAATAAAAGTTGCCAGTGGCCAGTTGAATATAAGTTGTGAGGGGCCAGTCAATGTAAATCACATAAACTCCTTCCAGACATTTCTATTCCTGAAGCCAACAGACAGATTTTCCCCTGAACCTTCCACATGCAAATTCCCTCATCGGTCACTTTTGACCAAGAATATCATCAAAGTCGTCACAGCTGTGATCAGATCAGCGGAAAGCGATGAACGGTGAATCATCCGTGAGGCTCTCAGACAGCAGCGAGATTGTCCTTTAGCTTTTACAACTTGTTTCTGGAGGAGAAACAGCTGCTGCCACATAATAACACACACCAGCTGATTGTCCAATTCGAGCCCCGCTGAAGCAGCAGTTTATCTAATGTGAGGCTCAGCGGGAATCAAAAACCTATCAGGAGTCTCTGAGTGGACTCAAATCCAGAGCTCATCTTTCATATTTCATGTACTTTGGGTCAATTTAGAAAATGTAGCCAGTTCAAGGTAAAATAATGATATTTTCACTTCACTGCTGCTGGACGTGAAAATAGTTTAACTCTGACTCAAACCGTATGAACGGGTTAAACTGCTGGTGTGATTGCGGTAAATAGAGGCGGCCTTGAATCTTCACTCATGAAGTCAGGGGATGGAAACGTCAAGGCCCATTTCTCCGGTGGAGACTGTCGATAACTGGATCCCTGCTGCAGCAACACGCCAACAGCAGGGGAACAAGAACCTGGATCACGACTGAGGAGACTAGAAGGCTTATATGGTCGCTATGGCAACGTGTTGGAGACGTGGAGACGTCTCTGAGACCCACTGCAGACTCCAGACCAGGGAGACGAACCCTGAACTGACAGAAATCTGGACACAGACTTTGGACTCTCACGCCCCTTTCCCACTGAAACTCGCGGGTCGACCCGTGTACGATGGTGTCCCACGGTGATGACATCATCAGCACGATGGAGCACAGCGACGTAAACAGCGGAGAGGAGCGCCGTCCCCGTTATCTGTCGACGAATCTCCTCTTCCCCACGGATCAAGAGAAGCTCTCTGATCTCGCTGTCTTGCCAATGCTGGCTCATCTTGAAGGAAATCTCACACTGTGTGCAAAAACAACAACTGGCGCGCTAACGTAGCTACGCTACGGCGACGTCGTCACGGAAATTACCGCGTCGACCCGGGCCTGCCTCTCCCACTGAAGCGAGTCGATTAAAAACGGGGTCAAAATGTCCTTTAAACCCTTTCCCACTGCCACGAGGAGCCGGGTGTTCGCGGGTTTAAACGGGTTTTTTGGCCAGTGGGAAAGGGTTGTGATTGACTCTATTTGATGACATTTTTTCAAGTGGAGTGAAATTAGACATCTTACAAACACATTTTCCGAGTCGACGAACAAGGTGAGGAATCCGAAGCTGAGCTCTGACACTCTGTCACCCAGCTCCTCTGGGTTCAGGCAGGACTTAGCGGTGACAACGCCTCCCGTCTGAGTGTTGATCCCGGCTCGTTTCCTCTGAGTTCCGGGAGTCTGCGGGGTTTTAATGTGCAGCCAGACAGAGAGAGAGAGACGGGCGGGGAGATAACGGAACACCTACGGAGACGGGGCGCTAATCTGCCGCCGTCCGTGTGGATTAGCGGCTCGTCTGTCACGGCGAGCGGCGCCGCTCGATACGGAGGGAAGAGGCTCTTTACCGGGACCAGATGACACGGCGATAACGTGTTCGCTCTGAAGGAGACGGCGACGGACTCTCCTGGAGACTGATGAGCTTCCTGCAGGAGGAGGAGGAGGAGCTCTACCCCGTCCCTCAGGCCTCGTCGACGCCGCCGGTTCAAATCCCAAACGGTCCTCTTTTATTCAATCAGGCAGAATATTGACGGTCTCCGATCTGATCGTTCACTGCTGATCAGAGCAATGCAGTCAGTCTGGAGAGATGTGGAGGGAAGACGGGCCCTGCAGGGACGGATTCCTGGACGGATTCAATATGTCCTCCCTTCAGCACGGCTGATTGTATTGATTAGCTCGTTATCAGGCGTTGTGCAGAGCTCCTCCACCATGTTCTCCCTAAATCAGGGGAGCGTTGGGAAATAGGCGACAAATAGGAAAGTTTTCAATCATTTTTATAGTAAATGTTAAACTTAATCAACCTTCTACTGTCAGAACTGGTTTAGTTTCTACTTCGGTTATAATCATACACTTCTCTTTTCAACATGCCACTTCCTACTTTAATGTTCTACTTGTTTAACATGCTGCTTCTGGGTTTAATAATACCCTTCCGATTTTAATGTGCTACGTAGGGAGAGGCTACTGGAACCAGGAAGTAGGGACAGACTGGCTCCGCCCACTGAAATTCCTCTGGCTTGACCTTGAAAGAAAAAAAAACTTGTTTCTGGAGACGACAGTTTGTTTAAAGGTTTGTTGTTTCCTTTCTTTGTTAATATTTCCTGACAAACGGGAACATTCATTATCTTTAAACTGAATTTCTTTCTTATTGCAACTTTAATTCGGTTGATGAATATGATGACAGGACCAGTAAACACAGGACGAGATGGAAAATTGTCCTTTGTGCCAACAGATGTTTTCACATGAGGTTTGGTTTGATGTTGAGAATCTGTCTCAGTTATGGGAAACAGAATCAGTCTCCCTGTCTGCTCTCTTCTCTTCTCTCCTTTTATCTCCTCACTTGAACTGAAAAAAGCAGAAAACCTCCACCTCTGAGCCTCGAACTTGACTCTATATAAATAAAGCTGAATTAAATTGGAAAGGATGTAAATCGTCAGTAGTGTATCCTTGTAAAGTCATTGATATACAGCAACACTGAGCTAAACCACTGAAGAAGAACCGGGACCTCAGGGAACTGTTCGGTGCTTTAATCTTCCTCTACAGATGGTGAAAACCGCTTAATGTACCACCAAAATAAAGCGCATTCATCTCAGATGCATTTCTAGACTTTTATCAACAGATTCTATACATTCAACATGAGCCTCACAGCGGACGTTGGCGTGTTGATGAACGACGTCAGAAGCTCTGTGTTTTCCTTGACAACCCGAAGCAAGAAACCAGCGAGGTAAAACCGGAAGTAGTGTGGTAAAAAACGGTAGTAACAAAGCAACTCCGGAAGTAGTGGGGTAAAACTAGAAGTAGAGATGTAAAATCAGAAGTAGTGTGGTAAAAAACGTGGGGTGTCCTAAATCGGTCCTGGAGGGCCGAAGCCCTGCATGTTCTCCATGGCTGTCCGAATGTCCACACTATGCCCTATTCCCTCAATCACTATATAGTAGCAGATGCATTGTGGGAAATTTCTAGTGCCCTTCTTTTTTGCTATCTGGACATTCGGACAGCCCCATGAATGGTGTCTTCACTATGTAGTGTCCTATATAGGGGACAGTGTGGACATTCGGACGCAGCCCCTGTTTTCTGCAGCCCGTCTCTACTTCCTGTTTCCTGTAGCCCGTTTCTACTTCCTGGTTTCACAGTCAATCATATATCAGTTCCTAAGGTTGCCAAAGAAGCAGCACAGCATTCCGTATTTTAATATATGTGCCCCCGGTGCATGCTATGTGCATGTGCAGCGTGGGTGCGACGCCCCTACAGGAAATTGTCCTAAACTGGTGAAGCTCTCCTAAGGGGGGGAGGAGGGTGAGGGGGGAAGAACGCTATGTGGTGTAAAGCTCGTGATGACACCTTTAACACCGATTTAGAGCGTCTATGAACCTGGAACTTTTTGAAATTCATTTTCTTTCCTATAGAACACAGGTCTCTGTCTGTCTTGTGGAATTCACTACCATTCTCTGACAAAATGTACATTTAAGGCCTTTTAACTAGACCATCATCTGCATAGAGGGAGAACAATTCATACGTATAAATGATGAACTGAAGACAGTTTAAAGGAGTGTGAACGTGTGGATTGTTCTGTTCTCTTTGTGCATGTGCATGGCTCTGTGACAAAAACACAGAACCAACGAGTGGAATTAAAAATGTACCAAAGATCTGGAATTTTTGCATTTAACAATTCAGAAACCATGAGGAATGTTGGGAAGTCAAATAAATAAATATTCCAAAATGTTTTTTTTTCAATGTCTGTGTTATTAATACAGACATTAAATTTAAAATAAAACCTATTTAAAAGTGAAAAATATTGTTTACTGATGAGAAATTGAGAAACATTCTGGGATGTTCAAACAAGACAAAATAGGAACGTTTTCAGTTTGGAGACTTGAAACTGAAGGTTTTGAGAGGAATCGTGGTGTAATGCTCAGAAAGTGCGCACGCACGCACGCACGCACACACACACACACACACACACACACACACACACACACACACACACACACACACACACACACACACACACTCGTCTCTGTTCTGCTGGATCAGCAGCGTTTTATATAGAATCTGGTTCTCTCCATGTTCCAGGTCACTGACAGTTTCTACAGGAAAAGCAGGACACAGTGTGAGAGTGTGTGTGTGTTAATGTGAATATGTACATTGTGTGTGTGTGTGTGTGTGTGTGTGTCTAGTTGTATGCGTGTGTGTGTGGCCTTATTCAGAAGGAAAAATCAAAGTATTTAACCCACTTTCAGGTTACATCATGTGACATCACTGTTGCAGTGCGTGGAGACGGACTTCTTCTTCTTCTTCTTCTTCTCAGACATTAATGAAGTGACATCCTGTGTCGTGAGCCGTGTGTTTTCCAGCCCTCCAGAGTCAAACTGAGTATTCACATTGTGGGATTCCTCCTAAAAGAGTCATGTTTGTGAGCTGTGATCACTCCAGGCTGTCTCTCTGATCTCTCTCTCAGCCAGCTGTCCTCTTCTATTAATCCGTCCCCGTCTGAACCCCGAAAGCTCCGATCGTTACGGCAGGACTCCTCCAGCACACTCCAGACACACTATTGAACTTTTGCTTTAAATGGCAACAATACTGGATGGCCTCAATCACACAGCAGAACTAACCGGTTAGATCAATGGATCAATGTGTGGGTGACTCACCAGCTTCAAACAACACGAAGAACTTATTTCTTGGTCTAACATGGTTTATTCTGGTCGGTGCTGGTAGATAACTAAACTAGATCAGCGCAGAGCAGCACCAGAGGAGCACAGATTAGCACCAAACAAGCATAGAGTAGCATGGATTAGCATCAGACTAGCATAGATTAGGCTCAAACTAACAGATTAGGATCAAACAAGTATAGATTAGGATCAAACTAGCATAGATTAGCAAAACAGACTAGCAGAGATTAGCAACAAACTAGCATAGATTAGGTTCAAACTATCTTAAATTAGCCTTAAATCAATTTAGAAGAGGATCACACTAGGCCAGATTAGAAGCAGATCAACAGAGGAAGATCAGACCATTAAAGACTAGCATGAGACTGTATTCTATTTTATCCAGATGTCTCTATCACTTCATGCTGTTGCCTGGATGAAGTTAATCCAAAGGAGGAAATGTCTCCCAAGACATCTGATCAAGCTCAGGCTAATTGATTCAGAGTTTGAGATGAGTCAGATGGATCAATGAGAAAATCCACAAACACATAACCTCTTCTAACTAGAGCCAGACTCTCAGAACCAGATCCAGGGTCTTTGCAGTGGACCTAGACTCTTTGAACTAGACTCAGACTACTGGCACAAGACCCAGATTGCTCACGCAAGACTTGCACTATTGATACTAGACCTACACTCTTTGAACTAGACTCAGAATATTGCTACTAGACCCAGATTCCTTAATCTAGACTCAGCCTATTGGTACTAGACCTAGACTCCATGACCTAGACCTAGACTCTTTGAAATAGAACCAGACTCCCTAATCTGGAATTTTTGAACTGGACTCAGACAGCTACTACTAGATCCAGGCTCCTTAAATGAGACCAAGCCTCTTTGAACCCGATCCAGACTTACTGAATTAAACCCACACTGTTCAACAAGACCCCGACTCTGAACCCAGACTGTTCCAACTAAATCTAGGCTCTTTGAACTAGACTCAGACTTGTCTATTCTAATTAGATCCAGACTCTTTAAACCAGACCTATACTCTTCTTACTAAACTCAGATTATAACCTCCATACTTCTGGTTCTACCGGAGCTCTGAGGTTTTCGTCCAGTGACGTAGCGCTGCTGAAACCTCTGATTCAAACCGACACTCTGCTCTTTTAGAACCTGAACTGCTGGAACCAAACCAAGAGCACTAATTAAAACCCGTCTCAGATTAAATCAGCTCTACCAAATGATTGAAAACTGTTTAGCGTTGAGCTCAGTGAGCTCTCAGAGGACACTGCAGTCTGGTCCTTTCAGTCCTTCAGGATTTAGTCAAAACAAACATTTAAATCCTATAATTGTACAAACATTGTGAATGTTCAAGTAGATTTCCAACTACACTTCCAGCTTTAAAAAGTCTACTGCATACATAAAGTTTGACCCCCGACCTGTGATTATTTATAATCCAGAACGCCGTCCTCCTCTCAGAAAATCCATATTCTGCTGTAGCGGCTTTAACCTCTGCAGAGTTTCAGACGGACTCCGGGTGGCTTCCACTCCAACGCCACATCGACCAGCGCCGCGGAAAAAAAAAGTCGCCAAACTTCGGCTGAGGCTGCCGCGACGGGCGAAATCCACTTATTTTAGTGTGTGTGTTCTGTCCTGACTAAACACACACACACACACACACTCGCAGACACTGAGTAATCACTTTAAAACACAAAGCTGGCTGTTCTCCTCCGATAGCCCGACCTCTGTGTGCACAGCTGGAGCCGCTCACTTACGTTGAGCCCCTTCTGGAACAGCGGCTGGCCCATCACGTTGGCCAGCATCCGGATCAGCGCCGCCCCCTGCAGGCAGCACGGGGAAAGACAGGTCGGCCGTCAGCATTAGCACTGACAGAAACTGTGGTTTCTAATGAACGGCTGTGGCTAGGTTACTATTTCACCAAACTCCTGTTTACTCTAGAAGTGTTCTACTTGTTCCTGGACTAACATAGTCCTGACAGCAAGCTGAGCCATTTCTCACTGGACGTAGCGTTAGCATAAGGCTGTATCCGCGGTGGCGGTTATCGGCATTAGCTTGATTAGCATATCAATAACAGAGCGTAATGGTGGATTAGCTCAGCCCTTCTGTTGAAGATTCTTCTCATCTTGAGTCTGTTTCTTGGAAGAGCAAATGAAACCTTGGTTTTGAGAATCTTCCTCCAGCTAATTTACATAAAGCCATCTAACATGCCGATTATAGAGCATCTTCCTCCTGCTAATTGACATACCTTCAGCTCACATCCAGCCTGGATCTACTTTATTTATGGGACTCTACAGACAATTGTCTTTCTTGGGTCAGATCTCATCTAAAGTTTGGGCCGATGGCGCTTCACCTTCTTGTAGGCGATCCAGTCGAAGACCCGGTCGATGTCCGTGGCCTGCTCCACCTCCTGGGAGATGGGGTGGGAGGAGCTGAGGCCGTCCAATAGCATCACCTCGTGGAGGACGTCGGTCAGGAAGCGCTGCTTCTCCTGGAGACACAGAGAGCTCGAGTTAATCTGGGCTGGACGTTCAGACAGAGGGACTGGATCTGGTGTCTTTGATCCACATCAACACACAGACGAGAGTCCAGAACAGTTCTGCTCATCAGGAAACGTTCTCACTGTGATGATGGTAAAGACTCAGGAAGACATTTCATGAACACCAAATATACAGGAGAATCCGTTCAAACGAAGAGTTTGAACATCACCTACAATACCCACAATGCCTTGAGCCCATCTGCACCATGGTTAGCTAACACCAGACACCCCTACCTTGTTAATCGTAAAGATTAGCATTCTTAGTGGTTTTCTTTAGTGTAGTTCTTTCATTTCTTTGTAAAGCTCTGTGAATCTGAACTGGACTGGACTGAACCTCCTCACACTACAGGCCCAGGAGGCCCAGGTTCTGGATCAGGGTCTTGAGTCCAGCTTGGATGAGTTTCCCAGAATCCATCTCCGATTTCAAGACATACTTCCTGCTCATGAGAACTGAATGGAAACCTTTTTTTTCCTGGTTTCCTTCCGGCAATTCAATAATCAAACTGGAAAACAAATCCAGACAACAAGTTGCTGTTTCGTTGAGCAGACGGTTCAGGAAACAAAGGTTCCACTTGGCAGCTAGTTTACCGACCCGCCGCTCGGTTCCCTGATTGGTTTGTTCCTCGACGTCTCCTCCTCCGGTCTGCGGTTAATAGACGTTGGTAAACATGCGGCGCCGTAACGAGCCGAGTCTAAACCCCCCCGGGACGAGGCTGAATCCAGGGGAGCGTGGCTCGGTCTAATGCAGGGATCCCAGTGTTTACAGCGGAGATTTGGTTTTAATGAACCTCTGTCTTGTTAAGCAGCAGAATATCCGGCTTATTAAGTTTCAGTCGTTAATGAACAGAACGAACTCGAACCCATCCCGGTTTGTCTTCCTTTTTTTTTATCTGCAGGGATCTGGCTAATTCTTGGCCCAACAGCGGCTCCGTGTAATCCTCAGATTACCTTTAATGCTTTAATGAAGCCGTTGAACAAAAGTTTGAGGAGATATTAATTTTTTAATGAAAGACAAAGCTTCAGATGATACAGTGTCTGAGTCCTTCTGTCCGTTCCATCCATCTGGATGCAGAAAGGAAGGGAAAATTTACGCCTGTTAAATTCATGAATCGTCTGCAAACAGCAGAAGATTTTGATTTGGCTGCAGCAGATCAGTCAGGAACTCCAGGAAGTGTCTGTGTTCCTGAATTCAACCGGTATCCGGGAAACCGTCTGCACCGGGAAATTTAGTCAACCTGCTACGAACCTAAAGTTTTACAGTTAGCCTAAAGCTAACTCTATTATTTAATGACATTTGCTTTATATTTTGAGTTTGAAGTTTTAGAAAATAGTTTTTTTATATTCTGTATTAACACAGTTTTCATCAAATCATCAAATACACTTGATTTTACATTAAAATCAATATAGATAAATATAGGTAATCCCAATATTAATATTGATTATCACAATATTATTGGTTATCGCACTATCAATATCAATTATGGCAATATCAATATCGATATCACTTGTAGAAATACCTACATTGATTATCCTAATATTAATATCATATTGGTCAAAACTGTCATATCAGTTCATCTGTAAATTTAGTGCCTAAAATTGATTTTAAACAGCCAATAGGTTCAGCTTTCTTTTCTTTATTCAGTGTAATTAGTGAGAAGGGAGTTATATGTGATTGAACAGGAATTCCTCCATGTTCCTCCCAGACGGTCGGCTCTGACCGACTCCTGAATGTTTCTATTATGAGAACGAGCGCCGCTCTGCTCGGTCGGACTCTGGGTTCAGTACAGATGTACACAGGTAAACACACTCGCAGGTAAACAGGCGGCACGGGGACTTTGCCACAAATTACACAATTAGCGAATCAGCTAAATGGAACGTTTGGATGAAAGCGAGTCGGTGAGAAAGAAGTAAATGAGACATCAGCTGTAATTAAGAGGGACTGTAAATCACCTGAAGAGAGCAGGAGGAGGTCCGACCGGGCCAGATGGCCATTAGGAACCAGATGGAGCCACACACACATACACACACACACACACATACACACACACACACACACACAGATGGAGGCACATACGAGGTTCTTCCTCTTCACCTCAGTGTCATTTAAACTTGGAACATTGCTAAAAACCCTAAAAGGCGTCTGCTCCAGTTATTTCGTGTAAAAAATCCACATCGGCTCCAAATGGAAACCAAAACACAAGACTGACTCTTCAAAGTCTGGATGAAGGCTGTAATCTAAACCTGAAGTCTTCAATCTGAACCTGGATTCTTTAATATGAACCTAAACTCTTTCATCTAAACCTGAACTCTTCAAACTAAACCTGAAAACTTTAAACTGAATCGGAACTCTTCAAACTAGACCTGAACTCTGTAAACTGAACCTGAACTATTTAAACTAAACCTGAACTCTTCAAACTGAACCTGAACTATTTAAACTAAACCTGAACTCTTCAAACTGAACCTGAACTATTTAAACTAAACCTGAACTCTTCAAACTGAACCTGAACTATTTAAGCTAAACATGAACTGTTTAAGCTAAACTTGAACTGTTTAAGATAAACCTGAACTCTTCAAACTAAACTTGAACTTGTTAAGCTGAACCTGAACTCTTCAGACTAAACCTGAACTATTTAATCTGAACCTGAACTCTTTAAGCTAAACTTGAACTGTTTAAGCTAAACCTGAACTCTTTAAACTAAACTTGAACTGTTTAAGATAAACCTGAACTCTTCAAACTAAACCTGAACTTGTTAAGATAAACCTGAACTCTTCAGACTAAACCTGAACTATTTAATCTGAACCTGAACTCTTTAAGCTAAACTTGAACTGTTTAAGCTAAACCTGAACTCTTTAAACTAAACTTGAACTTTTTAAGCTAAACCTGAACTCTTCAGACTAAACCTGAACTCTTCAAACTTAACCTGAACTGCTTAAGCTAAACCTGAACTCTTCAAACTAAACCTGAACTGTTTAAGCTAAACCTGAACTCTTTAAGCTAAACTTGAACTGTTTAAGCTAAACCTGAACTCTTTAAACTAAACTTGAACTGTTTAAGATAAACCTGAACTCTTCAAACTAAACCTGAACTTGTTAAGATAAACCTGAACTCTTCAGACTAAACCTGAACTATTTAATCTGAACCTGAACTCTTTAAGCTAAACTTGAACTGTTTAAGCTAAACCTGAACTCTTTAAACTAAACTTGAACTTTTTAAGCTAAACCTGAACTCTTCAGACTAAACCTGAACTCTTCAGACTAAACCTGAACTCTTCAAACTTAACCTGAACTGCTTAAGCTAAACCTGAACTCTTCAAACTAAACCTGAACTGCTTAAGCTAAACCTGAACTCTTTAAACTAAACTTGAACTCTTTAAGCTAAACTTGAACTGTTTAAGCTAAACCTGAACTCTTCAGACTAAACCTGAACTCTTCAAACTAAACCTAAATTCAGTTGTTGTTTTTTTTAAATTCCCTGAAACTTCATATATAACATGCGGTAGATTTCTGGAGGCTTCTGGAGTCGAGGCTCACTGCCGACTCCTCACCGTGTCCAGTAGAGAAATATTTTCCAACTCAACACTCTAAAAAAGTGTTTTTCCCCTGAAGACACTGAAGATTCACCACGAGAAGTGAACCCAGGTTCACATAAAGTTTCCACTGTTCAGTGAGTTTGTAAACAGTAGGAATATATTCAGACACATTACATTTAAAAGATTTCACATGAAATATGAAACGTTAATAATCACTCAAACTTGTGAAGTTGGTTTCCGACTGGAAATCACAACGCCTCATGTTTTCATTCACTACATTCGCGTGAGAAACCGGCTTCAGCTCAGCACGTGAACGCTGATGCAAAATATTTCAGCTGAACATCCTTTTTTTTTAATAAAATTTGCTCATCACAGAAACTCTTCTGTATAATTAACTATTTCATCTCCTGAGTTATTTCTCGTGTTTACGTGGTTTTCTGCTCTCAGCTGCAGCTTGAATGAGGCAGATCTAATTATCACCGGTGGGATAAAAAAGGAAGGTTTTCTGATTTTCTGCGGTGATTGTTTGGTCTGTAAAGGTCAAATCTCGGTAATGAAGCAGAACATGTGAGCAGCAGGAACATTAAAACAGGCAAATTCATCAACAGACTCAAAAAGAAAAGCCGATAAAGAGCCTTTCATTCAAACTGTGCATCTTTTCTACTGCGGAGGCTGAAAAGACTTTCTCTATAATTATATTTCTATAATTATCTCCTTGATATCAAGGACTATTGCTGTGTTCTCTGTGTGTACATCTGGATTTGATCTCATCTGTGCTGATTTAGTAATTTCTATATTTATCAAATTCTTTTGGGAAATGTTTAATCTGTTACACATTTTCTTATTTCTTATAAACAAACCATTCACAGTGAAAGAACACATTTTTCCCATTAACAACATTTTTAAAGACGAGTAAACAACTGGGTTGTCAAAGCGTTTGGGGAATTTGGTGCTAATTAGAAACTTTTCTTGACTCTTAGCTGTGAAATATTCTGTAATTTGATCAGTATTTACAGTTTTACACAGATTATTATTACAAGCAGGCAACATTTCTGCAGTTTTCACATGAAAATGATGAACAGTCCAGTTAATATCTGCAGTAGATCTTAACCCTCTAGTGGTAAATGTTAAAATGTTCAATTCTAAAGGGTGAGCAGCACAAACGAACACAAACTCTGAATCTGTCTTTGTTATTGTTGACTCTTTCAAATGCACACCTGTTGTTTTACCTAAACCTTGACTTTTCAAAATGAATATTTAAAGAGGACTGATGTTCCTCTAGCTTCAAACCGAACCTGAATTTAATGAATCACACCCTTTTAAACGTAATGGAAGCAGCTCAAGAACATTTGCTGAACCGAACACGTGAAGAAGCTGTTAAACTGCTGCAGAGTGTGTTCTCCTGTGTGGCGTTCAAAGTCAGGAAGCAGGTTCAAGAGGTGAGTGTCGAGCGGATTAGAGCTGATGTGAAACAAACAGACTTTCAATGAATAGGAAAAAAAATGAAATATTCATGTAAACGAGGCGGATCGATCGTCATCTCTGCCCTCCGAGATCGATGATCTCCGAGGAGCCAAACAAAGTCTTTTAGTCCGTCTGATCTGCGGCTCTGAGGACCTGATTCGCCACAAACACTCCAGTCTTTACAACATTATTCAAACAGCGGCTCTCAGGACGATACTTTCCATTAAACACAGAGTTACTTCATATTCCTCTTTAAAAGGGAGCAAAACAGTTACATGTTTGAAAAGTTGAATTCACCCACAAGGCAAAATCGTTATATATACTTGAAAAACTGTTCAGCGTCTAGCAATGATAGCAAGTGTTTAGCTTAAAAAGCTTGGGCACACTTTAGAGAGTCAGTGTCTGGTATGAACAGTACAGGTCTCTTTTAGAAAGTTGGTCTGTTTAGGAGAGTCTCAGTCTAAGAGTCTGGTTCCAGTGCAGAGAGTCTCTGTTTAAAGAGTCGTGGTCTAGTTTAGAGAGTTTATGTATCATGAAGTGTTTTTAGACCAGATGAAAGACTCTGGGTCTAGTGCTGATAGTTAGCATCTAGTATAAAGAGTCTTGATTGGTTTGAAATAGTTTGAGTCTAGTCTAGAGGGTCAGCGTTTGGTTTCCAGAACCTTGGAGAATCCTAGTTTTGTCTCATTAGAGTCTTGTTCTGGTCTAAATAGTCCAGGTCTATGAAAGCGAGTCAGTTTCTAGCGTGAAGAGTGTAAATCCGTTTTAGAGAGACTTTGACAACTTTCAAGAGCCTGAGTCTAGTTTAGAGAGTCGGGGTGTCACTTCAAGACCCTTGGTCTAGTTTAGACACACTTGGTCTTGCTGAAAGAATCCTGGTCTGGTTTGAAGAGTCTGGGTCTAGTGAAGACACCGAGCCTGTAGTCTGATGAGTCAAAGTATCAGGCTTTAAATCCGAGTCTATATAGGACAGTTTGGGTCTGGCTGAAAGATACTGGATCCAGATCAGAGTTCTAACCTGGTTTAAACAGGGAGGTTCTAGCTGGAAGAGTCGGGGTTCGTTTCTCAGAGTTTCAGGCTAAATTAAAGACTCTGATTCTACTTTAAACAGTCTGTCCTGCTGTTCTGCTGCTGCTGCTGCTGCTAATGACCATTTAGGTTAATTCACTAAGTAAATGAAAAAAAAATATTCAATTTAGTTTAAGCAAGTTCTGTGGCTGACATGCTAACTGTTAGCATGTCAATGGGTTTTGCCATTAAGCATTAGCATTTCGCTAGCAAACTTTGTTCATACATGTATGTTAATATATGTTATTCAGTGTGTTTTTTGTCGTTTCAGTTTTGGCCTGAACCCACAAGGTGTTTACAGAGTCCGGGTCTGGTTCAGACAGTTTCAGTCTGGTTTAGGATGTCTAGTTAGAAGATTCTGGCTCTGTTTTGTTTCAACTTCAAGAGGGTCTGATAGTTTCTAAATGAGAATTTATATCACTTGTATCACCTGCACTCTGCAAAAACTCTAAATCTGGATTTTTTTTATTAAGCTTATTTTTAGTACAAATATCTCATCCCACTTGATTTAAGATAAATTCACTTAATGTTTCTTTCAGGAAGATAAAAGGACACAGGGCCCTCAAAGCCCCTGAATGTGGCAGAGGAGCCACATTCAGGGGCTTTGAGGGAATCGATCCTGCTTTTTGGCCAAAACTCTGATTCAAAAACATGAAAAGCCACCAGGTGCTGGAGCGCTCCAGTGTAGCGTGGTCTAGTTTGATCAAAGACCCTCCTTTAATCAGCGGCGCTCGGTGTGTGACGCGCCGTCTCCGGGGATCGGCCCGGGTAATTAATTTTTTAAGAGGAATTACGGCGGGTTTGTGTCGTGATGATCGCCTGATTCTGCTTTAATGAAAACAGCCACGTCTTTTTAACACCAGAGCAAATTACCAGGAGACACTTTACATTCGCTGGAGCTCCACTCTAATTCCCCCAGAAGCCCACGAGGTGGTGAGGATCTGTGCTCCGCTTCGCAGCAACACAAACCTCAACACTGCTCACATTAAAACAGTCTAATTTGATGCCGGTTCAAACTAAAACGTTCATTTCAATAGGAAATTATACAAATTATCCTTCATTTTTAAATTCTGGTTGAACAGCTGATTAAAATGTCAAAGTGAAGGAAGAGGAAGGATGGATGGATGGATGGATGGATGGATGGATGGATGGATGGATGGTGGTCATGATGATCATGGCAGCAGCAAAGTAAGAATGAAAGTCCCTGTCATCCAGGATGTGGTCCACTATATGGTCCCGTGTGTTGTCCAGTATATGGTCCAGGACGTGGTGCGGGATGTGGTCCGGGACATGGTTTCATATTATTTGTTTTCATTCTTTTTGAAATGGATCATTTTCTATTGCATCCAGGACGTGGATCTGAGGTTCCACCATGGCTGGAGTCCTCCTGTCCAGGACCCTGGAATAGACTTTCCCAGGGAGGCTGAGGACTGTGATCCCCCCATAGTTCGAGCACACCCTCCGGTCCCCCTTTCTAAAAGGGGAACCACCACCCTGGTCTCCCGGTCCAGAGGCCCCGTCCCCGACCGGCACACTGAGCCAGACTGAGCATTTCAAAGCCCTGATATTTTATATTCCCAGCTTGTTGTTTCTCTTCGCACTGCACTGTTTCCTTATCATAACCTGCTGTTCCAAATCATTTAGTTCTGGATCCGGTTGTAAAAACTGTTTGGAAACTCCCAGATTCCAACCTTTTTAAAGGCCCAGAATTCCAGTTCAGTGAAGATCTTCCAGACAAACCTCTGACTCCTCCGGCTTCCCCCTCTGAAGAGGCGAGCAGGTGACTGATTTATTGCTTTATTGAGAAGCAGAGCAGGTGAAGCAGCTGCTGTGCTTCTGGGAGTGTTTCCAGGTCCGGGGAGATAACACACACACACACACACACCGTGTGTGTTGTGGACGTGAGACCACCTGATCGGCGCCTCATTGCTGGAGGACCACAGGAACCGTGTCACATCTCATCAGGTTCATTTCCTGCGGCCGTCGGCGCGGCGGCGGACCTTCTCTCCATTTAAATAGAAAGCCGCATCAGAAATGAAGCGATCGGATCGGGAACGGGCGGCTTTATCGCCGCGGCGCCCGTTATTGGAGGAACACTTTGTTTCTATTAAAGCGTCCAGCCGAGCAGAACCGCAGTAACAGGGATTTAAAAATGCCACGTCGCTCACAAACTGGCCGTGTTTGTGTTTGTGTGAGAGTGTGTGCGTGTGTGTGTGTGTGTGTGGTTGTGTGGTTGTGTGCGTGTGTGTGTGAGAGGAAGATAAGGTGTTTTTTGGTGTAACGCCTTGTTGTATTGGAAGTAAATCAGACTAGTGCAGAAACAAAGCTGCAGGACCAGAGCGTCTGCGACTGGGCTGTAATTTAAAGTTCTGCTGCGTTAAAGCTTTCTCTCAAAGTTTTCACCGTGTTCCAGAGAGAGAGAGAGAGAGCGAGAGAGAGAGAGAGAGAGAGAGAGAGAGAGAGAGAGAGAGAGAGAGCAAGTGAGAGACTGGAGTCAACGACAAAGAAGAGTTTATAAATGAAGAGGTTGTGATTGTATCATGGTTGATTATATAGACACAAAAATGCAGGTTTTAAATTATGTTTGTATTTAATAAAAGCAAATGATCCAAATCTACCTGAGCCTGAAGACTCTCTGGGTCTAAGTGAAGGTCTATGTCTGTTTGAGAGAGTCGACGTCTATTTTACAGAGTTTGAGGCAACCCCAGGGGAGTCCGGGTACGGTTTAGAGAATCTGAGTCCAGTTTAAAGAGCCTGGCCCTGGGTTTGGTTTAAAGAGTCTGGGTCTGGTTTAAAGAGTCTGGGTTTGGTTTAAAGAGTCTGGATCTGGTTTAAAGAGTCTGGGTCTGGTTTAAAGAGTCTGGATCTGGTTTAAAGAGTCTGGGTCTGGTTTAAAGAGTCTGGATCTGGTTTAAAGAGTCTGGGTCTGGTTTAAAGAGTCTGGATCTGGTTTAAAGAGTCTGGATCTGGTTTAAAGACTCTGGGTCTGGTTTAGAGCCTCCAGTTGTTAAGAAGTGATTCTTGTTTCTTCTGTGACTTCCTGATCAGTCACTGGCTCAGATCCAGGATCGTTTTGGTTGATAATCATGTGATACTGTGATTCATCACATTCTGTCAAAGAGAACAAACCCTGGTCTCAGTCCAGCCTGGGTCAGACTGTTCAGAGTGAATTATGGTCTGTCTTTTCATCGTCTCATGTTGTATAACGCTGCATCAAACCTGAACAACACTGTATCATATCATGTATCAGAACGTCTTACCATATCATGATGTCATAGCATGACATTATTTTATACATCATATCATATGCTGCATGACATCATCTCATGTTATGTTGTATGACATCATACCATATGCTGTATGACATCATACATAAGCTGTATGACATCATACCATAAGCTGTATGACATCATATCGTGTCATCTTGAGTTTTGATCCATCCAGATGGTTCTGGTTCTTCCTCACTCTGATTGGTGGATTTCAGAGCTGGGAGATTGGAGCCTGATCTCCATGCCAGGTTTTTGCTCTGACCATGTATCACACCAGGTGAATCTCATCAGCCTGCTCCTCAGCTTGTCTGTGGTACATGGTGAGGGCAAAAACATGGCATGGAGATGATTTGACCAGGCTCCAATCTCCCACCTCTGGTGGATTCCGTCTCCTCCTCTCATCCTGTTTGACGTGAATCAGATTAACACAGAATCCAGATCCAGAGTTTGTAGGATCGTCGTGCAATTTAAAGTTTCACGTTTTGTCTGAAAGCTTCTCGCCGACTTGGAGGATTGTGGGGGTAAAATTAGAGGAAGAGTTCATTTCTAATTTTACTGTGTTTCCAACCGAATCGCTCGCTGCCTCAATTTGTTTGCCGACTTGAGCGAAGCGAAATAAATCAGGAGTTTGTTTTTTTTTTCATTTTTTTTCTACCTGCTGCAGAGACGGAGCTGAATCTGATCTGCTGGACTGGAGGAGAGGAGGGAAAAAAACTGGAGGTGGGAGAGTTCAGGAGGAGAGCTGGCAGTCAGGACTCTCCTCCTCCTCAGAAGCCTGTTTTTAACTTGGTGCACCCGAACGCCTCACCAGTTATGTAAAGTTTGGCTCAACAAAGAGAGGAGACGGCCGAGACGCTCGTTCTCTCTGCTGGAGGAACTGATTGGTTTGAAAAGATGCAGCATAATTCGAGTCTGGCAGGTGCAGGAAGCAATCTGTTACCTGACAGAAATACAGAACAGGGAGAGTTTCTATCAGAGGACCAAGATTGTGTTGATTTTGTTTGTGTGTTCATGTAGTTTGATGGTCAGAATGAATCAATCAGGAGTGAGGTATTCAGGTTCCGGGGTTTACTGGTTTCACGTCTCTCAAAAGTTAAAGTTCGTGGTATGAAAACCTTAAAACCCCGCCCCTTTTACCCATCTACCAATCACTGGACAGCACAACATGATTGCTCAAGAGTTGTAGGACTTCATGGATCAAAGTAATCAGAAGATGGATATGTCAGATCTGATTCTGATGTTCAGGAAAAAAACTGAAAGGTTCAGTAGCATTTCTGTCTGTTTCAGGGCCAGTCTGGAGGTCTGGAGACCAGGTGGCAGCCTGGTGGACACTCAGGTCTCCAGTCCACTGGTCAGGAAGACACGGCTGCTGGTTGAGACAGTGTGGTCACTGGTCACCAAGACGGAGCCGCTGGTTGTGAAGACGTACCAGCTGGCCACCAGGACGTCACATCTGGCTTGACTGAACATTTCAGTCACTAAATCTAAAAGTCAAACACTGATGTTTTCAATACCAACAGTCACATATTCTCCCTCCATCACCCAAACACAAACAGGAAGGAGCTACGGAAGCCTGCAACGCTCAAAACGCAAATCCAAGATTCCATCCAATGCTGAACTACAAGATGCTCCCTACTGGAACACCTGGAGGAACACCTGGAGGAACACCTGGAGGAACACCTGGAGGAACACCAGAGGAACGTGGAACACTGTGTGGAACGTGGCAGCTGGAAAGGCAGCAGCACACACTGCTTGTTTTGAATTTACACCAGTTTTACTCATATTTGCATCTTACATTTAACTTATTTATCGCGTTCGCCTCTTAACTGTGATCTGTTACCACAACAGAAAAACAAGGCCTTTAAACGCAGCGCCGTACACACTCTGAGCAAAACACTGTTTAATGCACATAATGAAGAACAAACAGCATCCAGCGCCGCTCCTCATCCCTTCAGAAATATTGACTTTTCATTTCCATAACCGCGTCCACTCGGGGGGAAGCGGCGTTCCGGCTGCCGCTGCTTTAAGCAGCTCCAACAGGGTCAGCCGAATCAAAGGGAGGCTGATATCGCAGCGTCTTCCCCGCGGCGTTCCGTAAACACGCCGGGGTTTATTGTCGAGGCGCCTCGTCGATACGGCGGAGCTCAACAGCTGTTCCACTTCCTCCTCTGGATAATCCTCAGACCGGGTTACTGGTTTGATTCCAAAACAAGCGTCTGTTTTCCTTCCTTCAGTGTTAGAAGAGAAATCTGCTTCTCGCTTCAGGAGGCTGCTGGACTTTCAAAATAAAAGGCACTGTTCCAAACACAGGTCAGAACCTTCCTGCTTCCTCTGAAGGTTGGTGGAAGCGTTTTAGAAAAGTTTCACATTTACACAGCAGCGTTTTGAAAACTATGCCTGTTTTCGTGGAAACGGCAGAAACAGTGAAAACGACGCTGCCAGCATGACGTTCCGCGAGTCGACGGTGTTGGTAGGCTTCGTTTTAAAACTTCAATATCAAAGAGAACATCACGGAAACAGGCGGAGAGTTTTCTCTTGTTTCCATGGAGACAGAGTTGGAACATTTTCAGAAAGATGCATCAGTAAAACAACCCCATAAACACAAAAACATTCTTTACATTTATCATAAGTTCCTTCAGTTCTGCTTCATGCAGTTGGAATGTTCCAGAATATGACGGAGGGTTAAAAAACTGTTTCTAGAGAATAATTTCTAAAAGTATTTGCAGCTGAGAGCATAATTCCAGCCTATTAAAGCCGATAAATCCACATAAGATGGATTCATTTCAAATTTAATTTGACTTTTCTCGTTTTGAAACATATCTTGAAACTAAATGTTCTTGATCCAGTCAGTTTCAAACAGAGTCCAGAACGAAACGCTGCTACTCACCATGTTCCACTTTGGGAAGAGGAAGTCGGTTCCCACGTACTCGAAGTAATGAGCGAAGCCCTCTTTGAGCCAGACGTCCTCCCACCACACCGGAGTCACCAGATCCCCGAACCACTGCAGCACAGGAACAGGAACAGGAAGAGGAACAGGAACAGGAACAGGAAGAGGAAGAGGAAGAGGAACAGGAAGAGGAACAGGAGAGAACGTTCTTTCAGTGAAGTCTCAAAAGGTTCCATGACCATAGAGCCTGGAGCTCGGAAACCTCAAACACGTCTGTTCAGAGCAGAGTTTCTCTGTTCTGGTCCTCAGGCCTCAAGTCCAAAATGTTTCAGGACAGGAACTGAGCAACACTGTGGTAGCATCTTAGATAGCATCTTAATCAGCCTTATAGCATTACAGTCAGCATCATAGCATCAAAATCATCCTGAGAGCATCACAGTTAGCATCATAATCAGCCGTATAGCATCATATTTAGCTTCACAGCATCACAGTTAGCATCCTCGCATCACAATAAGCCTCACAGCGTCTGAGTTAGCGTCGCAGCATCACAGTTAGCTTCGTAGCATCATTGTTAGCTTCATAGACAGTCTCTTAGCACCACAGCCTCTCATTTAGCCTCGTAGCCTCTTAAGTGGCTTCAACAGAGTTCATATTTCAGTTAGTAGTTCTTAAGCCCCCAAAACATGAACATTTTGAAAGTTGTCTCATGTGCTTTACACAAATAACGTTAAAAATTAAAAATCCACTTTGGTCAAACTGATCAAAATCTGTTATTTTTGTTTGATTTATGAAGAAAGCATGAAAATTTGTTTAAAAAACTAAAACAAAGTTAGGTGTTAAGGAGAGCTTTAGCAAGGCAGTAAGCCTTTTTTTTTTTTTTTTTTTTTACAAGAAAAAGAAGCAGAAAGCTTTTTTTTATTTAAATGAGTGCAATGAGTGTCTTTTTGAATTTTTATTAATTTAAAGAAAGAAAATGCATTTGTTGAAGTATTTGGGCCTTGAACCTGTATTTGAGTGTAAACGTGAACTTTGTTGATTTCACAGATTTAACGAAGACATTTTTACTTCTCAGATATATTTTTCTCAGTGTTTAATATCTATCAGTCGATCATTCCATTATCAATCCTCCCATTTATGTTTAATTTGTTGTGTTTTTCATGTCTGTTGATTTCCTTGACTCCGCTGTGGAACGTGACGCCTGCCGTTACCCCCGACGGTCGACTCCGAAGGCAGAAACCCTCACTGAGACACACAGGCTTTTATTTTGGAGGGCGTACTGGAGCTGGAGCAGATGGTTTGAGGAGACAGACGAGGATGAGAAACTCAACATTTACAGGAGGGAAATATTTACTGAGGAAAAGACAGTTTGTGCATTTCAAGAGAAGTTTAAACTCAGCCAGAGCCAAATAAATGAAACGAATGTTTGGAAGGAAATGATAAAGAGTGAACTTAAAGTTTCTTTACTGAGAGAATGAATGTGACGATAGAGCCTGAATGGAATTAACACTTTTATGACGATCACTGAGAGGATTAGATGAAGGAAAATAAAGGAAATAAAGAGTAGCAAAGAAAATTTAAGTCATGAATTTAAACAAAAGGAAATAGATTTATTGACAAATGTACTTTATTTTGTAAAGAAAAAACACGGTTCCTGTTTTGTCAAAAATGTGTTTAATAGCAATAAAAATATTAATAAACATAATAATTAGGATGTTGATCCTAAACTGTTAATATTGAGAATGAAGATGTAAAAAATCTACAATCTAAAAAAAAAAAGGTTTGACACAATTTGCTAATTTCATAAAATATCGCAATTGATTTCAAGAGTACTGTGATAAACTTGGATTAAAAAAAAAAATGGAATTGAAAAAAAATGTATTAATGATGTGATCAAATGTTCAAAGCAAATAAATAAATAAAGGTCCACAAGGCAAAATCTGGATGTTGATAATAAATATCCAGATTTTCAAAACAAGAGAGAAAAGTGTGATAAAGTGGGAAAAGTCACATATAAAAACAAATGAAATGCTGAAACAGGTGTCGACATACTGAGAATGAAACTATATTTCGTGTCAGACTGCAGGGGAAGCGTTTTCTCTTGATTCGACCTTTTAAGTCAGAAAGTTCACGAACGGAATCCAATCGATCAGAAAGTTTCTCTGAGAGACGATCAAACCGTTTGACTCATGACGGAGACGCTGACTTTTCAGAAGCATTCTGGGGAAAAAAAGGTAAATAACCGCAAAGAGCAGACAGCAGTGTAATAAACATGGTGGATGATCGTTAAACCAGTGAAATGATAAATACTGATTCCCACAAGTCCGTTAATTGGTCTGATATTACTGGAAGCAGAAAGGCCGTCACGTTGAGTCTCATCAAAATTGTGCGTTTTGTTAGAGGTTGGGAATTTTCCCATTTCCCAGGCGCTTCTGAAGGCAGCGCGTTGTTTCCCGGGCGACGCAGCCCGGCCGTCCAATCAGAGCGCGTCTCTCAAAAAACCTGGAAGTTTACCTCCAAACTCGCTTTAAACCCTCATTAAAGCCTCCGTCTGCAGGAACAGCACACGCTGCATTTTTCACACCGCCGCCACGTGTGTGTGTGTGTGTGTGTGTGTGTGAGAGAGAGAGAGAGAGAGAGAGAGAGAGAGAGAGAGACAGGAAGATAGTGTGTTGATATATATTTATTTATATAAACTTGGCAGCATCGGGTGTTTCTGCAGCAAATTGTCCTTCAGCTTATCAAAGTCTGTGTGTGTGTGTGTGTGTGTGTGTGTGTGTGTGTGTGTGTTTGGATGCCTGCAGCAGGAAGCAGTCATCTTTAATTACGTGCGCCACACTGACGCGTCTCAGCATCCCGCCGGTCCTCAGGTGAGCGGTGTGGAGCGCACGGCGCAGCAGCGCACGGCGCAGTAGCGCACGGAGGAGCAGCGCACGGCAGAGCAGCGCACGGCACAGCAGCGCACGGCACAGCAGCGCATGACGGAGCAGTGCACGGCAGAGCAGCGCACGGCGGAGCAGCGCACGGCAGAGCGCACGGTGCAGCTCCTCGGCTCAGGAATCGAGCACGGCCTCTTCTCTCAGTGGTTTGTTGCCTCATAACTTCTCTGAGACTGAATCTTGGTGGATTTTGTTTGGGGTGTTTTTGATCCTGTTTCCTCGACGACGTTTAGAAAACTCCCTTCATCTTTTGTGTTTCCACGGCAACGCTGAAAACTCAACTTTTTAAAAACAGAACTCTGTGAAAACCAAGAAATGTAAACTTTTTGAAAACTTCACACCTCTGTTTCCATCTAAACAACTGAACTTTCTGAAAATTTGATATTTGTTTACATCTGAATGTAGGAAAACACGACTTTTTAAAAATCTATATTTCTGTTTACGTCTATACAGGGAAAAAAAATCTACTTTTTGGAAACCATATTGCCGATTGCATCTAAATGAGGAAAAGTACTTTTTTTTAAACACTACACTAGGAACTATACTATAGGAAAAATACAACTTTTGGAAAATGCAACTTTTGTGTTTACGCCTAAATGGTGAAAAGTGTATTTTTTTTTAAAACCCTGTACCTCTGCTTCTGTCTAAACGGTAAAAAAAACAAAACTTTCGTCATTTTGGTTTGATTGTTTCTGAAACCTGTTTATGTTTTTCAATAAAATGGAAAAACCTTTTCGTCGGTTTCCATGACAACCGTGCTTGGAGCCACTGAAAACACAACTTTTCAAAAACAGTCTTACTCTCTATGGAAACAGAAGAAAACGCAACTTTTCAAACAGAAAAGTTGAAGGCGCAACTTTTTGGAAATGCGTGGAAAGGCAACTTTCGAGAGACGCTGCTGCTGTCACTGCACGGCGGTAGTAGATGGTTCTTCTGCACATGCTCAGTAGACCGACAGTCAGAACGACACGCTAACTCTGTTTTCTGTTTCTGTAGTTTCCTTTGCAACAGACAATGTTTTCAGGATGTTCCATAAACAGATCCTGCGTCTCTTTCATGGTTCTTCTGGTTTCACGTCTCGTTATGAATGTTATTTATCATCTAGAAACATTGCGGAACACCTGCACGAATCCGAGACGGATTTACGGCTCTTTGAAGGACGCCGGTGTTTCGAATTAACTGGTTGCCTTTTAATCGGTGACCGATTCCTTCCTTTAGCATTAGCTGCTACTACTAGCGACAGCATGTGTCCACGTGGATTTCTGTTGGGTTTTTAAAAGGAAGTGGGTCACCATTTAACAGGGGAACCACTTAGTCTGAAACACCGGCGCCGCTCCACTTCCAGGATGTGTTTTGGAACGTTCCCCTCACAGCTGGAGAACCTAATGTGTTCAGACAATCTGTGATTCTCCAAAACCGAAGCTCTTCTCCATGAAACATGACAGTTTACACGCGGTTCCTCCTTTCATGCGGCCGGTCGCCGGAGCTGGAAGTGGGTCAGAGACTCTCAGACGGAGAATTCAAAAGCTGCCGTTTCTCTCACTGGCGTTCCTCCCACGGGACGGATTCCTCTCCGGTTCGGTCGCTGACGCGTTCCGTCAAGAGGAACTAATCCTTTCTAGTCGCTGGAAACTCGCCGGCAATTAAAAATGACAACTTATACGATGCTGGTCTTCATTAGCTCCTCTGTCGGTTCTCATCCTGCCTCATTAAAAACCACAGAAGAAGAAGAAGAAGAAATGAAAGATAGAACTTCAGAGGAAAGGACTCCCTCCCCCATTGAGGAGTAATGCTAATGATAGCAGCTAGCAATGTACAGGTTCTATCAATGCAAACAGTGGGCTCATTAAGGGTTGAGTCGATATGTTCGGTTTAATGCTAATGCTAACGGTCAGTATGCATAGCAAAACATAAACAAAGTGGGCTTATTTGTTATTTTAATGCTAATGCTAGTAGCTTTTTATTCATACTATCACATAGTGAGTCAGCACAGTGAGCTAGCCAGATGGTGATTCTTACTTTAATGCTAATGCTAACAGGAATAGGTGGAAAATTTTACTTGAGAAAGTATTTTAAGGTTCTGTTGCTCCTAATGCTAACAGTTAGCCATGTGATCCTTACGTTAATGCTAACAGTTGGGTTACTTAGCAGCTTGTCATGTGATAAGTACTATTACTGCAAATGGGAAAGCTAACAATTGGCTTAGTGAGTGAAAGAGAGTAATCGGTCATGCTAATGCTAAAGCTAACAGTTGCCTCGGTAAGGTGGAAGAAGGAAAATAAAATCCTTCACCTTTAAACTTCTTATTTTCACAGAGAGAAGGACGGAAACGTGGATTGTGGAGAGAAAGACGATGAGTCAGCAAACGGCCGCCTGCAGAGGAACCAGGCTACGGCGCTTTATTTTTAGATTTAGAGGAAAATCCCAGAAAATCCCAGAGACAGGCGGAGGAATGCTGATCAGCTGGTGGACTCTGTTTCCACTTTGTGAAAAAAAAAAAAAAAAAATGTTTTACTGGAGCTCAAAACAATGAGCGACAGAATACCACTGAAACAAAAGAATTCAGAAGGCTAACTGTTAGCATCTGACTGTGCTGCTTCACCTGATAGCAGAGTTAGCTTAATGTGCTAACTCCTCTAGTGAATGTTAATCTGTGTCATTGGAACGTTCCGTCACAGTTCCTCCACATTCTGAAACAATTCCTCTTAATTCTGATGTAAATGAGCGGAATGCTTTAATCCCGTCACGACTCTGCTCGGCTTTTGTTCCGAGGTTTTCCTCAGATTCTAATTAAGATCATTATCTGGTCACAGAGCGGCGTTCTGATCTCCCTCATTAACAGATCGGAGCGCCTCCGTCTAACCGGATCGTCTGAGGATTTGTTCTGAGGAGACACTCCGTCCTGATCCCGGACGTCGGAGAGAACCCGGAAGTCCAAATATTCCCCCAAACGTTCCACCGAACGGCGAAGTCCAAACCCCAAACTCTGAGGTTTGGTTTAACAAATGTACAGAATAAAAGTTTTTAATTGGGTAAATGTGAACAGTGATGACCTCTAGTGGCCATCACAGGGACCACAGGTGTCCAAGAGGAGGCAGTCATCAATTTGAGGCCATCAAATTTTCAAATTGAACTATTTTGACTAATTTTCAGTTCATCAAACCAAACCAAACACTGAGACGTCGTGGATGCTAGCGTGACAGTTCGCTAACTGGCATTAGCCTCAAAGTCCAGGGTTCTCTTCACTGCCATGGACTGTTTGAGCTTGATCAACCATCTATGACAGAAATCCTGGAATGTTAAAAATAAATGAAAACATTAAAATGTTTTTAAATCAAATTGTGAAAATATCTTAGTGTATCTATCATTAACCCTGTGAAGACATAATGGAGTGCAGGTAAATAATCCACCTCTCCTCTTTCTTTCTCCCTCTCCTCTCTTCTTCCTGTCCTATTTCCTTCCTCTCCTCCACCTCTCTTCTTCTTCTCCTCCTCTGTTTTCTCCTCCTCCCATCCGTCCTTGCAGAACAAAGCGTCTCCCATCCTTTGATCTCGGTTCTCTTCCTCTCCTCCGTCTGACCCCGGTTCATGAATATTCATCCTGAATGTTTCTGGAGCGTTCTGCTCAGTCGGCGCTCCTCGCCGCTCCGCCAGACGACTCCCGGTGGTCGTTTGGCAGCGGCGGCGTTTACGTCAACACATCTGTGAAAACTGTCGTGTTCCACGCCGTCGCCGGCCCCGAACGCCTCGTAGAACAACCATCAAGACGAACTCTCCAAACTGATGATTAATTCATCCTCGCTCAGGAGCGACGGCGGCCGCGGGGGCCGCGGGCCGAGTGGAGGGAAGGTCCTCACTCTGGTGCCAGGGTGGTGCAATGATGAATCGATTTCGGACCTTTAAAGTTTTGATCCTGGTCTCGACTCGGTCTTGGATCTTTAAAATCTTGGCCTTGACTTGGTCTCAGGCCTTTAAAGTCTTCATCCCAGTCTTGACTCAGTCTTGGGCCCTTAAATTCTTGTTCTTGGACCCTTAAAGTCTGGGCTTTCTTTTGGTCTTGGGGTGTTCTGGTCTTTGTCTTGACTCAGTTTCGGACCCTAAAAGTCTAAAAACAAACCCCTTCCAATCTTTTTGGTTCTGTCTCCTGATATAAAGACCAAAAACCACAGATAACTTCTCCTCCCACATCTGTTCTGAGCTCCAGATGTGGTTTAATCGATGGGTCCGGATGGACCGGGTTCAGATCAGAGACCTTCGCAGGTCTGGAGCAGGAGAACCACAGCAGAGAGCAGCCAACGCAAAGCAAACCGATCTAATTCTGCTTCTGGGACACTAAACGGCTGCAGGGCTTTATGGATTCAGCAGATATGCTAATGCCTCGTGCTAATGGATTCATGAAGACCAGCTGGATTCAGGCTGAAAGTCCTGAAATCTCAAGAATTCGAGACGAGTCCGTTCAGCTGGAATCTGGAACGAAGCTCAGCAACATTCTCGTCAACGCTTAAGTGTTTAAAAAGTCCTTGAGTTATTGTCTGGCAGCGCCCGGATCACTTGGACAGAAGCTAAAAGCCTCATTTACAGAGTTCCCGGCAGCCGATTCAAGGACGAGACAGACGGCGACGGATCGTGATGCATTCACAGACTCTCTGGAGTTTAGAGTGACGCTTAAAGAAGCTGTTTAGTGCGACAGCTGCATTAAAATCAGATTAAACTTTCAGTGCCGACTTAATTATGCAGAAGATCCAGTTAAATATTGGCATTAAGGGCTGGTGGCGACCCAAGACTGGAGCAGGAACGACCCCCCGTGGTGCATTCACTGGCAGCCGCCGCGCTCCGACGTCGGAGCGCCGCGGCAGAGTGGTGATTATTTAATCACGTCGTTTGGAGTTTGTTTGCATTTGAAAGGAGACGACGAGACGAGCGCGTCCGGGGGAGGGGGGGAGAACAAGCCGAGACGGGAAGACCGATGAGTGCAGGGAGACGGTTTGTCAGACAGACAGATGCTGCCTTCAGGTACCCGGCGCCGATCGTTCCTCTTTCGCTGTCAGTCGCTGCACGCGCCCGTCACTTAACGCCGCCGTGTGATGTTTGAATTGCTGTATGAGGCTGCCTGGCAAAACCCATCCATCACGGCCCTGACAGCCTTGATTCACCACAACAAACCGCTCGCTGCGCGCACGTGTGTGTGTGTGTGTGTGTGTGTGTGTGTGTGTGTGTGTGTGTGTGAGAGAGAGAGAGAGAGAGAGAGTGTTTCCGTGATTTCTCTCAATTAAAACAGAAGCAAAACCAATCGCAGCTTCGCCCTGAAGCTACTGAACCAACCAGGGAAATGAGCCCAGCTTCATCTGACTGTCAGGATTCAGCCTGGAGACCCAGGAGGCTGCAGACCACTGTCTGTGGACAATCACGCCACTGTCAGTGGACATTCAGCCCACTGCCTGTGAGCAATTAGTCCACTATCTCTGGACATTCAGTCCACATCCGGGGACAATTACTCCACTATCTGTGGACATTTTCACCACTGTCAGTGGACATTCAGACCACTGCCTGTGAACAATTAGTCCATGATCTGTGGACATTCAGCTCACTGTCTGTGGACGAATAGCACACTGTCTGTGCACAATTAACCAACTGTCAGTGGACAGTCTGCCTACTCTCTGTGGACATTTGAGGTGGCTCCCTCTGGGCAGTTCAGTCCACTGTCTGATGACAAATGAGCCCATTGTCTGTGGCTTCACCTCACTGTCAGTGGGCGATTCAGGCTGCAGTTTGTCAGTGTTTCATTCAGCCCATCGTCTGTGGACACGGACACTAACAGCTAGTGGAACCGCAAGCATAATCCACTGTCTGTGGGCAACAAATTCCATTGTCAGTGAACAGTTTGAGGTCTGACTCTTCTAATCAGCCTCGGTTCGTCTCCAGCGAGTCGACAAACACAAACAGAGTAAATAAAAGATGGTTGACTTCAATAAAACATGACTAAAGTGCAGAGTTGAAAGGTGCTTCTATTATTCAGGCTGAGCTGATGTTCTTCCACCGCATTGTTCAGATTTCACATGAAGAAAAAAAGAGATTTATCAGTCGGCTTCTCAAAACTTTCTGTCAGAATGTTTTTCTTTGTGAGTCGAAGTGATTCCCAGTGAAGTCAGACGTTTAAAAAAACAGCTCGATACTGAAGACGTGTCCTCAGAACACTTTCTGCTCCGTGTGTCTGCTGGCTTCAGCGTTCCGTTGGACCATTGTCGGTGAACAAATCAGTGCAACATCGGGAAGTAGAACATAAATTTGCCAATTTCTGAGAGTTACTCGGTCTGACGGCAATTTACCCATCATGCATCATGGTGCCATCCAGAGTCTGTGCGCATTTCTAATAATCCTCTGATCAGGATAATTTAATCCATTGTCTGCGGACAATAAAACACTATCTGATTAAATTTCCAACCACTGTCTCCTCTGTGGACAATTCGGCACACTGTCGGAGAGTCAGTAAAATCCATTACCTGAGGACAGTTCAACTAAATTATTCAATTTAACGCTTGTGGAAAACTCAACCCCACTGTCTGTGGACATTCCATTGTCGTAATACATGGCACAAACCACTGTCCATGGACCTCTTCAGCCAACATCTCAAGACAATTAAACCAATTATCAGAACTTAAATAATCCAGCAGGCTGCCTGCTAATAATCCAAACCACTGTCTGAGGACAGTCAGCTCAGTTTGAACCATCGCCCGCTAAATGATCAACATCTGTGGATAAATCCTGCATCGTCATTGGTCGATAATCCATAATCATGTCATAATTCCATAAGTAGATAATTTAATCCATAGTTTATGGACAGTAAAATCCACTGTCTGAGGACAGTCTGGTAAGTCTGAACCACTGTTCTACCAACAGTCAACCCAGAACACAATCCATCGCCTGTGGACAAACCCACTGTGGACACGGACAAAAAAAAAAACAAACGCCAAACAAATGTGAGCAAACTGAATCCAGTGTCGGTGGACGCTCTGATTTCAATACTATAGATTTGGAGCCGTGTTTCCATTACCAGGATCAGTGGACGAATCACAGAGGAACCAAACCATCTGTGTTTGGACATGAAGGGATTCTCTTCTTCTTTGGTTTTTATTCACCTTCAATATATACAGCATGTCCTCACACACACACACACACACACACACACACACACACACACACACACACACACACACACACACACACACACACACACACACACACACAGACACAGACACAAAAAACACACACACTTAAAGAGTGTACGTGCAGCATCACAGTCTGGGTTTCATTATAGCTGTTTAGTGCAAGGTATGCTTAAGAGCTTGTGTGTGTGTGTGTGTGTGTGTGTGTGTGTGTGTGTGTGTGTGTGTGTGTGCGCGCATGTGGTACCTACTGTGCGGTGGCTGATGGAGTGTGTTCAGCGCCGCTAATAAGCCACGCACACACAAACACACACACAGGGTGTTAGATGTTTGTTTATGGTCTGTTAATTAGCCTCGGACACGAGCAGGAGGCAGCACAACACACACACACACGCACACACACGCACACACACGCACACACACACACACACACACACACACACACACACACACGCACACACACGGACACGTGGAGCTAAATAGAGCGTATTCCTCTCACGCTGGTATTGATCAGAGCCTCCGTCCTTCAGAGCAGGCTGTAGGTGGACGGCTTCATAAAGACAGAAGATCTAAAAACAAACGTCTCACATTCTGTTCCCGGCTCGGTGAAAACCCTGGCACGGCGGCTCGGCTCTGAACGGCTCGAATAGCCGGAGCGAACGGGACAGGTTGTGATTGTTTGCGGCATCTCGGCGGTTCCAGACGTTAATCCAACATCATGAAAACAGATTTTTAAAAACACAAAAATGATTCTTTTCTAACCGGTTTACTGGATTCTGTGAGTTTTCTAGAAATTCACACTCATCCATTCATTTTAATTTGTAAAGGAGTCGAACCACGAATCATCCATGAGTCACAGGGGCAGCCATCTTGAATGATGCCATCAATCTCCCACGATTCTCGGTTTTTATGTTGGTCTGTCAGGGAGCATATTTATAACTGATTCATTTATTTATTCTTTTAAATTTACAGAAAACAAAAACCTTTAGCAACGTTTTGACCTTAAACAACAAAAAAATACTCCACTGCTGCCTTGTTATTAAAGCAAAATTTAAAGTTAAAAAATAAAAGAAGCAGCCGTTGTCTTGGTGCTGGGAACATTTCCTGATTACAGGAGCAAACAACATTTATCAACGTCAACCACTGCAATAATTAAAACTACATAAATAACTACTTATAACTATTAATTATTCAGATGTATTTCACAACAGCTGCTTAACTGCTTCAGTTAAAATGGTTCAAAGCAAAACTAAGTCATGAGATTGTGTCAGACGGACCCATCCATCCACCCCGGCCTCCTCCCTGGCTTCTGTCCTTCTGTTACAAACTGTCTTGATGAGCAGTGAAGCTGAGCTACATGCTGGCAGAGGTTTACAGAAATTCAGCTTGTGTGGAGTTTTAAAGTAAATATAAGCATAAAAAACAACAATTTCGTCAACAAGACAACGTTTCACATTGCAAAAGATTCACACTTACATCGAAGAAAATGAGGAACTATAAGGAGACAGTCTGTGGTCATCAGGGGAGAGTTTCTCTGGTTATAGACAAAACTCTCTGGTTATAACGTCAAACTACGACGAGATGGAAGAATCCTTGGTTTGATGAGACGATCTGGTTATAAAAGAAAACGGTGAGATTGTTTCCTCCATATGAGATAAAGATCTGTAATAACGAGATTATAACAGAAACCATCAGTTTTAACAGAATACTACAAAGACATGCTAATCTGGTCAAAACAAGGATGAACAGTTACTGATAATTTTCTTATAACATGAAGAAAATGAGATTTTTAAGAGATGACCAGAAGGAACTAATGAGAAATTAGAACGAGATTGATATTTCATTTTGACAAGAATATATAACAACATCGGTAACTCATAACGAGAGCGATGTCTCCAGTTTTCCATTAATACTGAGACACCTGGAGGAACTATGACCAGATCACTGTCTGGTTCAAAAGGGAACAATCTCATCATTCTAGTTATGATGATAAAAACGATCGCGTTACGACCAGAAACTATAACCAGCAGAGTAAAATCAACCCGTATCACAACGGTCTTAACCGGCCCACGTTAACCATTAATCGGTTTCGGTTTCTAAACTTAAACTATCTCATTATTGTCTCTCATTAGGACCAGAAAACTAGTTTAGATAGATTATTTCTGTCATGAGATCGTTACCTCGTTATAAAGAAAACTATCTAGTTACAAAGGAAACTATATGATTATGAAGGAAACTATTTGGTTATAAAGGAAACCATCTGGTTTCCAGGAGAGTTTCCTCATAACCAGATTCGGCTCAGAATAGTGTCTCTCTACCATCCGAGTTCAGCTCTTCCATAACAAACCCTGGATTTTTCTGTCCTCGGTTCTATTTCTGGTCCGTTTCCCTCAAACTGCTTCCACAGTCCAAACTTTCCAAAGTTCCATCAAGTCCTCCAGTCAGTCCCTCCTCCAGCAGCCAGGAGGTCAAAGGTGACGGAGGGAGACGGACAGAGCCGAGCCGAGGCGAGGCGAGCGCCAGTGTGAGTCAAATTTAAATTAATGAAAGAAGAAAGAGCGAGAGAGAAGGTGAGGCAGGTAGAGAGAGAGAGAGAGAGAACAATGAGATGATTTATGGCTGCTCGTATTGTAATGAACTCTATGCAAACACTCACCGCAGTAATAAATTATCCACTTTCAAGAAAACACCGCAGAGGAAAATACACCCGGTGACGGCGCGCATGTGTGTGTGTGTGTGTGTGTGCCGGCCATAAGCAGATGTGACACGCGGTGATAAATCCGCGAGGTGTTTTAACGGCTGAAGCTGGATCGCTGGAGAGTCTGAAGCCGTTCAGACGTCTTAATGAGGAGCAGAGACGGGAGGACGAGGAGACGCTTCGCCGTACGGCGTCTTTAAAAAAAAAAACCAAACCAAGCAAAAACAAAAACAAAAACACGCAGGATGGAGGTCGACTCGTTGATCAGAGCCGGGAAAACGAGCTGCGACGGGCGGAGAGGAGCGTTAATTCAGGTCAAAACCAGGAGGAAAGGAAGCAGAGTGATTCACATGGAGCTGATTTCAAAAGATTAAAAAAGCTCTAAAAAGCTTTTAAAAGCTTTAGAACGATCGGCTGATGCTGCAGCCGAGTTGTTATTTTTTAACGCTGACTTGGGACTCTTTAATTCAAGCAGCAGAACGTCTCCTGTTCCACGGAGGACGGAATCAAAGCCTCATAAATCCAGACTTCAGCTCTTAAACCTCACATCGTGAACGTTACGTCTGCGTCGCTCGTTTGGAGGGAAAATGGTTTTTATGTTTGCATGAAGACGATGAGGCCGTTAAACTGGGATCAGGTTGAAAATCAGCTGCTTGTCTTGACATTCTGTTAACCAGGAAGTAAGAACCGGTCATTTCCACACATTTAGGCAACGTTAGTTTCCTTCTGCTGCCTGTACCTAAAAAAAAACAAGGTAATAACATTTGGGATCTAACTCTCATTCAGTGCTGCTCAAAGCATCATCCAGTCCGTTCTGCTCCACATATCTCTAGAAAATATGCGAACAGGAAGATGATTCCTCCCCTTTTGTTTTTAATTTCTGCTCCAGACAGCTCGAGACGTAGAACAGACATGAACAGGAAGATTTAAAACCCTTTTTTTTTCTCCCTTCTTTTCATTTCCCTCCGTTTATCTCTTTCATATTTTTCTTCTTTTTGATATTTCTCCCCCAGTCTCTGTCTGTCTTCTCGGTTTAACTCTGTAGCCTGTAAATATTTCCATCTGTAACTCAGAGCTGAGTCTGTGGCACTGATTGGTTCCTTTCAGGACTCATGACAGCGAGAGGAGTTCCTCAGGGATCTGTCCTGGGACACATTATCTTTTCCTTACATAAGCATGACTGGGCTCCTTCATCCAGAAACACAAAGTAAAAAAATATTCCTTTTTTTTTCATTTTAATGGGAACAAAACCCAGTTATTTCCCCAAACGTCAAACTGAAAATACAGTGGATTCCAACCAAAATATGCAGAACGCAGCGCTCCCCTTCAGAGAGTCCAAAAGTCAAGATTTATATCTGAATGAAAAGGTTCTGATTCTCCTCGACTGTGTGATGGAGAGTGAAATGAAGCGATGGACAGAGGAGGACGGAGCCGCTGCAGACGGCGTGGAGGCCTCGGGCGTTTCACACTCCGGTAAACAGATCAGGCTTTCACTGACAGTAAAACAGAGGAGAGGCTCCTCCTGCTGCGAGGCGGCGAGGGGTTGGCCCCGCTCGGCGCGGCGCTGTCAGCTCGCCAGATCGCACGCCGCGCCGCATACGGCGGAATTAGGCAGAGCGATCAACAGATGAAGAGACGAAAGCTGCTTTCCTGAATCTGGTCCCAGCGTTTTTCCCTTTGTCTCTTTTAATTAACAGCCAGCCCGTCGGAATAAACCCACGGCGTCGCCTGCCAGGCGCTAGCTTCAGCGTTAACCTCTTCCCGGCTAAACGGCTGAGAGACGGAACACAAAAACAGGAAGCAGTCATTACTGACGGACTGTTGTGGTGATGATGGCTCCTCTGTTCCTTTCTGGGCGATAGGAATGTTTAAATTTTAAACTTTGGAGCAGAAACTGGCTGGTGGTTAAATGTTATCTCCAAACCACAGAATGCTGGACGAACAGTCCGGCTTCCAGATGAGGCAGAACGCTGCAGAGAGGGCGAAGCAAGGAAATGGAACGACTGGAACATTCTGGAAACTAAAGTTTCAAAATGAGGACTGGAGGAAGAATCCTGCAGAGTGAAGCCAAGAGGGAACGTCCAGAAGGGAACGTCCAGGAGGGAACGTCCAGAAGGGAACGTCCAGAAGAGAATGTCCAGGAGGGAACGTCCAGGAGGGAACCTCCAGAAGAGAACCTCCAGAAGAGAACGTCCAGAAGAGAACGTCCAGAAGAGAACGTCCAGGAAGGATCGTCCAGAAGGGAACGTCCAGGAGGGAACGTCCAGAAGAGAACCTCCAGAAGAGAACGTCCAGAAGAGAACGTCCAGGAAGGATCGTCCAGAAGGGAACGTCCAGAAGAAAACGTCCAGGAGGGAACGTCCAGAAGAAAACGTCCAGGAGGGAACGTCCAGAAGAGAATGTCCAGGAGGGAACGTCCAGGAAGGAACGTCCAGGAGGGAACCTCCAGAAGAGAACGTCCAGGAAGGAACGTCCAGCAGGGAACTTCTAGAAAGGAACATCCAGAAGGAACAACCAAATGGAACGTCGAGTAGGGAAAGTTCAGGAGGGAACGTCCAGCAGGCCCAAATAGGACCAAGACTGATCTAAAGACCTTGGTATTCAAGATCTTCAGCTCTTGGTAGTAAAACCACCTCAGAACCCTGCCTGGACACGGTCCCCAGCTGGGCCAATGGGTTGTGTTTGGCCGCCATCTTGTCTCCGTCTGACCGGCTGGACAGCAGTGTGTGTCTGTCCGGGGAAGACGCCTCCTTATTGAATGTCTTCTTGTCAAAGCCCTAAGAAAGTGTCACTGGGGGTCGTGGTCTGTGTGATTCTGTCATGAGGGTTTCTAGTCTTGGTCAGCTTTGGTCTCGGTGTTGACCTAATTAAATTAAGTACATTAAAGTCTTGGTCTTGGTCTCATATACTCTTGGACATGGAAGGCTCTGGTCTTGTCTTGGACTTGGTCCAACATAGTCTTGGACTTTGGAGTTACCCTCCAGTTACTGTGGCAACCAAGTAACCAGTTACTCCTTGAAGTTACTGTGTTACTGGTGTCTTAGCATTAGCTGAGCTGCTAGCACTGCGTGGGTCAGTCTGAGTGATGAGGGAGGGAGATGCTCTTTAATCTGGATTTTACTGGAGGAAGATGCTCTATAATCTGATGCCAGACGAGGCTCCATCAGTCAAACTGTTCAATAATCTTCCTCCTCCTCGTCTTCGGCCTGAACGACTTCCTGCGTCGGCGTCTCGCCGGCTGATCTAGAAACGCGGCTCTACTTTGTGTTTATGGAAACATCCGAGCGGACGGATTAATAAACCCGGAGAGCGGATTAATTCCGAAGCAGCGTTTTCACGGCGCCGTGCGTCGGTTGTTAAACCACCAGCACACTTTTATTAACCCAATTTGCACGGATTTCCACATAATCGTTTGCAGATATTAATTATCACACCGGGGGTGAGCTCAGGCTGCTCGGTGCGTTCAGGGGAACTCCGGATTTCCTGCGGCTACAGAAAATCCTCATCAGAGCCAGTTACAGGACCAAGGTCACATAAAAAAATAGAAAAGATAACATCTGAATTATAAAAACTAGACAGATTTTATTTGTTTTGTGTTTAATAAAGTGGGCGTGTCCCAGATTTGATTGACATGTCCTTCAATAAACTGAGCCACACTGTCAAACATAAGAGAAGCCACTCTGTAAGGCAGCTCAGGCATCATATTTCAGGGGGCGGGGCTTACATATGCAAGCCTCCTCATTGGCTGGTCAGTGAGGCCATGCCCCAAAATACTGGAAGAGTCCTCAGACAGAAAAAAATAGTTACATTTTATAATTTCAGACTGTTTTAAACACAATTTAAGGGAGAACAGAAATGTTTTGCTGTGTTTTGTTGTCAGTTTACACGTTTGAATGTTGCCGTTCTGTAAATTTAGCTCGTAGCCCGGCATGCTAACGACATCGTTTTCAGTGTTTCTGAGGAAACGGACATCGCTTTTTAAATATAGAAATAAAATACAGAGATGTGGAGATTACAGATGTAGAGAAAAACACATTGAAATCTTTGGTGTCGTTAACATCTGATGAGAAACCAGTTTCTGTAAATGTTTGATTTCCATATCCGATTAAAAATAAATACTAAAACAAGTAAAAAAAAATAAACTTCAGAGGAATGTTATGTTCCCAGTAGAATAAGGAAAAAAAAAACCTTGATCTGCCCAATTAATTAAAAAAAAAAAACGTCTTTAGACGTGTTCAGAACTACAAAGTGATTTTTTTTTTTTACTATTTCAAAGGTAAAAATCTATAAAATTTGTTTGCTTGTTCTTTTTTTTTACGATCTGATCATTCTCTATCTTCAACAGAAGCAGGAAGCAGCAGCCCGGGTCCCTCGGTCCTCGGTCCTCGGTCTGCGGCCTTCATCACGTTTCAAACAGGAAGCGTTTGGCGCTGGACGACCATCATGCAAACACATTTCCTTTGAAACGGACTGATTACTGGCGCACCTAAATTTAGATTCTCTGTCCGTTCTTTTTTATGCCGCCGTTGCGTCGAACACAGAGATGAAGCGTATTAACATATCCAGACAAACACGCCGCCGCAGCCGCCGCCGCCATTACTGCAGGAAGGTCTCAAATTGAAGATTAAAAGGAGAAAAAAAAGACTGTATTCAGTGTTGATCAGTGATCAAAGATGTTGTGTCTGATGATGTTGGTGTGTGTGTGTGTGTGTGTGTGTGTGTGTGTGTGTGTGTGTGTGTGCGTGTGCGTGTGTGTGTGTGTCTTCATGTCTCTCGCTTCCAAACTAACACACCAGATGAAGAAAGGCGAACCAAAAACAACGTTCCTCCATTTTTCATGACTGGTCTGATAATATTCACGGCTTTGTTTCCTTCGGGGCGTCAAACCCTCCACATCGCTACTCGCTCGTCTTTCTTCCCTCCTCGCCGCGGCGCCGCCGCCCGGAGGCAGCGTTTCATCCAGACTCAGCAGAGGGAGGAAAGTTTGAGTCCCAGAGGGGACGGGAGTGAAACCAGCTCAGCTCCGCCTCCTCCTGACGCCGCCATGGAGGCCGCCGCCGCCGGAGCGCCGCGGCGCGAGGCATTCAGTGACCCCTGGAGGCCGGGAGGACCAGCGCCGCGTCAGGATAAAGCACTGGGATCATTTCAACCTGATGGAGGTGAGACGGAACGGAACACGGCGCTAAACCACCGAACTTAACGTGCATTCGGAAAGACGACGACGTAAAAAAAACCGGAGAGGGAACAATTCGGGCTGTTAATCTAATCTAATCCCAGCTCGATTAATGCAATCCAGCATGAGTTCAGATATTTTAACCACAAGGCTGTTTGACCCTCCACTGGCTCCGTCATCGCCCCGCCCCCCGCTCCCTCTCAGCCAATCACCTGACTAACTCACTCTCAAGGTGCGTTCAGGTAACCTCAGGAAACCACAGAACATCGTCCGACCCTGAACGGCGTTAAAACGCCAGCAGAGATGCTACAAACATGGAGGAGGAGCAAGACACGGTGAACACTTCTGTGTAGGTGTAGTGCTAATGTTGACCAGTAGGGGGCTCTGCTCTGCTCTCCTGCAGCAGGGAAACAGCTGTTTTCAGGAGTAAGTACTTTAGCGCCACACTAGCAAAGTAAGTTTGAGAAAATGAATTACGGTTGTATTTTATGTCCTGGCCTCTGTTCGGTAAACACATTAAAGAAAATCAGATTTTTCCATTTTTCACACAAAATCAAATTCTTTGTGTTCGTTGGATTCCCAGTTTAGACCCTCTGGGAAGAAATGCTTTATGTGACGGACTTAAAATGCTAAATAACTGAATTTTAGATATGCAATTCAAAATGTGATTAATCACAATGATCTATGGAAATTGTGAGATTAATTATGATTAAAAAAATACTCTTTCGAAAGCCGTATTAACAACATAAGAGGTAACAAGACAAAGCAAGACATGACCTAACATGATTTAACATGACATCACAAGACATGACATAAGAACACATAACATGAAGTGACGGAACTACATAAGGTGACATCACCAAACACAACATGATGTAACATGACATGACATCACAAGAGCCAACATAGCGTGAAGTAATGACGTAACATAATGTGACACAATGTGATGTAACGTAACATGATGTAACGACGTAACGTGACAAGATGGAGCATAATGGGACGGAAATTAACATTGTGACGTAACATAATGTCACGTAACAGTGTGACGTAACGTAACGTAAGATGATACGTGACATAAAAACCGAAGAATGCCAACAAAACCAGACGGAACGAAATGAATAACATGACAAAGGTGAATGAAATCATACATAAAGACATGAAACAAGACAACACGACACAAAAACACATCGCATGACAACATCACATAAAGCAAAAAATAGAAGATGACGGAACACGAAGCAACATATCAAGACGTTCTATCAGGTAAAGCGTTGGAATGTGAAATAAAACACGACTGGAAACAACGGAACACAAAAACACAAGAAGAACAGGAGTGAACTTCATATGAAGCTCCAGAAAATGACATTATATAACGAAGCGGATCTAAAGACAGAGTTTGATGTTGTCACAGCTGAGCGGTCTCGGGTTCGAGTCCCCGGAGAGTCGCGTCATCTGGGTTTGAACTCTGTGTCACATTCTGATCTTTTTCTGTGTTCTCTGTTGCTCTTAAAGCCTCCTGAACGCTTCCTGCGGTTTGTGTTGATGTGCTGCAGATTTCCAGGAGCTTATCGTTCATTTCTCGGGTCGGAGGAAATGATGCACCTGAGGAGGCTGGCTGTGTTGATAACATGTCTGGACGGGAGCGGAGCGCCAGGCCGAGCTGGAGATCTGCTTCATCCCAGGAGCATGAAGCTCATATCCAGTATATTATAAACTAAAAAAAAAAAAAAAAAAGCTGAATTTTACTTTAACAGATGCAAATTATTCGGTTGTAAACAGAACGAACGTGACAGAAGTCAAAACAGCTTCAACAGCGCGGCCAATGAGCTGTGTGTGTGTGTGTCTGTTAATGTGTGTGTGTGTGTGTGTGTGTGTGTGTGTGTGTGTGTGTGTGTGTGTGTGTGTGTGTGTGTCACAAAGCTCCTCAGGCAACAACAACAGCAGAGGAGATGATCCTGTTTTTACAGTACGACACGGGATACGTGACAAGCAGACAAACACGACGGAGCAGAAGGAAATTTAAAGGTTTCAGTCAGGATGGGACGAGCGAGGCCCGCAAACACAGAGAGCGAGAGAGAGGGAAGACGGAGCGTGGGAGAAACAAAAGACAGCCGGAGAAACAAAGCGACGCAGAAGAAGAATGGAGACGACATCCGGCGAAGAACAAGAGAGAGAGAGAAAGATGAAGAAAGACAGAAAGGGAGCAGCAGAAGAAAGAGGAGACGGAGGACGGTTGCATTTGTCGGAGACGTTGGCATCGCTTCGCTCTTTCTAGTCTCCACGACTCGCTGAACTCATCACCAAACCCGCCGCCCGTTCTCCAGACGGGGTGAAACCCGGGGAACACCTGGCGGGTCACCGCCGCTCACACAATCAACACACAACACCTGAGGGCGTGGTCACCACCTGATCCGCGACGTGAGAAAATGTGACAAAAAATTGAAAAAGAAAAAAGAATTCCAAAATTTACATTTTTTTAAATATAGAATATATTTTGTTATATATTAAACATATAGAAAAAAATATGTATAATTTTTTTTAAAATATGTTTAAAATATCCAAAATAAACTGTGTGTGATACAAAATATTGAATAAAATGATGCAACAAAATGAAATAAAATATTGATCATATTTTTGAAGAAATGACGTGATCAGACTGCTCGGTGTGGAAAATAAAGACTGATGTTCCAGCGATCTGACTTCAGCTGTGTTTTTCAGTCATGTTCGTGTTCGCAGATTTTTTTAGAGATATCTGAACCAGAAAAATGGCTTCGTCAGAGTCAAGTAGAAGCTGTTAAAAGACTGTAAGTCGTCTTGATCTAAAATAGCTTGTTTCTCTGCTGAAACCCAAAGAAACAACTAAAAATGTCAAACCATACCATTACATTTACTACACTCTTTAGTTTCATCTTTTAACGAGACGTGAACATTGTGAAAGACGGAGGATCTGTCAGACAGTTTTTTTCCGAGCGTTTCGGCTCCAGAACCTCCTCGGTCCGGGCCCCGCTGGGTCCTCCAGACGTGAGCAGATGTGAGCTCTCACTCTGACCTGACCTGATTACACCGCAGGGAAACAGCTGAGCCTCGTTTACACATCAGGCCGCCAGCAGGTGTCCTACCGACCTGCTCCGCCTCCGCCCGGGGGGGCGGAGCTTCTGAGTCAAACCGTGAAGCCCCGCCCACCCAGCGGGTGGCGCTAAATTCATGTAAAAGAGAAGTTCAACACAACCAACTCGCTCAGGAAGTCACAGCATTAACGCTGTAAAACACGGAGCCAACAAGTTGCTCCCAGACACTGGAACAAATCCTGTCTTTTCCACAACTTAACCGCAGCGTGAGAAAGAGAAATACGTGAAAAATGAATAACACCAAAAATGGCCAGCATGCATATAGAAAAGCACCATGCAGGAAGAGAAAACGACAGCATGAGGAAAGAAGATGTTTTTGTTGCAACTTTTGCATTCTCTTCATCATTTATAGTCACACTTCGGGTTTAATTTGTGTTGCAGCTTTTAGATTTGTACGGCAGCTTTTTCATCTATTGGGAATTTTGCATTTCTTTTTAAGTTTCACATTTGTTTCATCACTTTTGCATTTCAGTTTTTACTTTTCTTGCAACTTTTGCAACCGTGGCACAACTGTTTGCACTGATGCAGAATTTGCATTTGAGTTGCAACTTTTGCATTTTGCTGTGAACATTGCATCACACTTCAGTTTTCAACTGTGCTGCAGTTTTTGGATTTGCATTGCAACTTTTGAATTAACATTGCTACTGTAGATTTTTGCAACTTTTGCATTTCAATTGCAACTTTTTGCATTTGTGTCATCAAATTTGCATTTCAGCTTTTATTTTGTCTTGCAGCTTTTCTGGCTGTGGTGTGACTTTTCACGCAGACGTTGAAAAATTCCATTTAAGTTTTTGTTGCGACCGTTCCATTTATATTTAGGTCTTCATTTGTTTCCGCAGCTTTGCGGCTGTCTCGCATCTACTGGAGTTTTTTTTTTGCAGCTTTTACCTTTTAACTGCAGATTTTACTGTTGTTCAATTTAAATTCATGTCATCGCTTTGAATGTTATTTTGAGGTGTAACTGTTGATGTTGTGAGTTTTTTCTTTTCATTTGCAGATTTTTTTTTTTTACAACTTTTGCATTTTTCTTACGTATTTGTAGTGGTGTGTATCAAAGGTTTCACTTATGGTGCATCTTTTGAGGCTGTGGCGTCACTGTTTCACCTGATGTTGAGAATTTGCCTTTCTGCCCGTTCAGCCTGTAAAAGTTGCGTGTTTCCCCGGCTGCCGGTCCTACCTGGTGACAGATCTCGTGGACGACCACCATGGTCAGCTCCATCTGGTAGGAGGACGACGACACGTCGGCGTCCAGCAGGATCTTCTGCTCCACGAAGACGCTGAGGCCCCAGTTCTCCATGGCGGCGTACGGGTGTTTGGGGACGGCCAGCAGGTCTGGGAGGGAAGCCACACGAGACGACAACAAGGCGTTAGCGGCGCGAGCTTCATCTGGAGCTTAAATAAAAGGAGGCGTTAGCGCTGACAGGATGACTGCTGGCATCACAGCACATCCCATTTTGGGTTCAAATTAAACTCATGAGTCATTTTAACAACCTGCCAAAGGAGCCGTTTTATCCCCACAACATGGAGACACTGAGGACGCTTTTTTTTTTACCAGACAGACCTGAGAGAGGGAGAGCGGAGATGAAACGACGGAGAAGGAGCCGCCGAGTCCCTCTGAGCGGAGACGGCGTTTAGCTGCAGCGAGGGAGATTTACCAGAGTCAGACTTCAGAGGGAGCGTCCGCCGGACGGACGGCGAGTCGACTGAAGAGCCAAGAGTCACAGCGGAGGTTTAAGTGGAAGTCCCGGAGGGACGTTTCAGTCCCCCGAAAGTACGAAGATAAAGACTTCAGCTGAGATTTAACACCTGGGTTAAAACCGGGTTGCGTTACTTCAGGGAGACCAGGAAAAACTACAATAAAAAAAAGGAACCATGACGACCGTTGAAGGTGCAATAAGTCAGAAATTTAAAATCAACAATTAAAATGTGAACATTTGTCACCAATTAATGAAGAAACTTTCCCTTTTAAACAGTCAGTTTTCTCCATCAAGTTTTTTTTTTTTTAATTTAATTTTAAAAAGAGTTAGAAACAACATCAGTGGGCGGAGCTAGACCATGAATACTTCCTGCTCCCCGTAGTACATCAGTACTTCCTGGTTCCTGTAGCCCAGCTGTACTTCCTGGTTCCTGGAGCCCGTCACTACTTCTTTGTTCCTGAAGCCTGTCACTACTTCCTGGTTCATGGAGTCCATCACAGCTTCTTGGTTCCTGAAGCCCAGCTCTACTTCCTGGTTCCTGTAGCCTGTCATTACTTCCTGGTTCCTGTACCCCAGTTCTACTTCCTGGTTGCTGTAGCCCATCACTGCTTCCTGGTTCCTGAAGCCCAGCTCTACTTCCTGGTTCCTGTACCCCAGCTCTACTTCCCGTTTCCTGTAGCCTGTCATTACTTCCTGGTTCCTGTACCCCGGCTCTACTTCCTGGTTCCTGTAGCCCGTCACTACTTCCTGGTTGTTATAACCATATAATGATGAATGCAGATCATCCATTTTCACATGCTAGCATTAGAACTGCTTAGTCATTTTCAACATCAGTTTAACACATTAGCATCAGTGACTAACTCGCTTTAGACCTGTCAGCTGAATGTCAACACCCATTTCAACATGGTAGCAACATGTCCATCACTAGCTAACTTTTATAAATTAGCTTGAGAGATGCTAACTCACGGCAGTATTTAGCATTTTTAAACCCCATTTTTTTAAATTTAAGCTAGCTGTTTAGTATGATTTATCCGCCCAGTCCCTGATAAATCCTCTCGTCTTCCACCAGCTGAGGTCCAAACAGCTGACAGAACCAGTTAGCCGCCTCCCGGTTAGCGGCCGAGGAGCATCTCCTCGGGAGTCGAGCTGCAGCTGAAAGTGATTCACGGGGAAATGAAGCTCAAATGAAGCGACATTAGCTCCACAGGCTGAAGTGTTTAGAGTGAAACGGGCGGATATTAAGAGGAGAGGAGTCAGGAATAACGCTCCTCTCAGGGAGGAAACCTGATTAAAGGGGAGGAGATGAAAGGACGAGAGGAGTTTTCTCAGGCCAAATGAAGCCTACTTTTTTTTTACTTTGGGCGAGAGAGAGAGAGGAGCCTCTCTCCAGGTCTTCATTTCAATTTCAAATCATCAACCCTAGCATTTTGGCCACAGCGACCTTTTCTCAGAGCAGCTTGCACACAGATGACAAAAAGGCGGGAAGAGTCCACTAATGGCTGGAAAATTCCCTTCAGAGATGAATTTGTTCGGAAAAAAAGCAAAAATTAACTTTACATGCTTATTAAAGGATGTGAAAATTAAAATAATAAAATTCTTCCAGCAGTGTTGATCCTTTCGGCGTTATTTCCCCAGTGGTGTGACAGTTGTATCTTTCTCTACAGGTGTAAAGCTAATGCTAGCTTCAGGGCTAATGCCATTTACGCCAGCGAAGCGATGAAGAAGGAAAGTTGCTGGAGAGGAAACAGGAGGCAGAACGTCGCGCTGAGCTGCTTTCAGCTGGACTGTTTCACTCAGGAGGAAAAGAAACTCTTAGATTCACGTGTCCACAGCTGTTGCAGAGGTAAGTGGAGCAGAAAACGCATCGTTACGAGAACTGGACTCCACCCTGGAGGGCTCAAGCTGATGCTAGCTAACCGCTAGCAGCATCGACGCTGTAGCTTTAGCATCGCTGATCCCCGGTTTGGTGCAGATGGAGAACAGAGGTTCAGCACCATTATTAAGTACTTTATTTCTCAATGACTATAAATATAGTTGTGAGCTAATTCTGGCACATTTATGAGTTTTGATTATTGAAAAAAAATTGTTTTCTTATTCAAAATAGTTCAGCGTTTTCACAATCTATTCTTCAGATATTTCACATTGATATTTGGATGAGTCTGTCTCCACGTATATTTAGGTGAGACTCGTTTTCTAGATACTCCTGATGAAAATATTAGCTTTGGTCTCATTTTTTTTTCTACGGTTCGAGATTTAAAGTCAAACTGATTCATGAGAGTTCAGTTGTTTCGAGCAGTTCCTTAAATCTCTACAAACAGAAGCTTCAAGCAGCTCTGATTGTGCACTTTGCTGTTGGCTGTCAGCAGGATTTGTCATTTCAAGTGTCCGCCAGTCGTCTCGACAAAAGACGTGATTGTGTTTTGACAGCCGTCAATCGTCTGTGAAGCTTCAGGTGAGCTGCTGTCACTGGAGGGAAGAACAGACTGTAACCGAGAGAGAGAGAGAGAGAGAGAGAGAGAGAGAGAGAGACAGAGAGAGACAGAGACAGAGAGAGAGAGGCCTGAAGGAAGGCTGGTGAAGGAACTCAAGATGGTTCCTTCTGAGAAGAAACCAGGAAGGAGGGAGAAGAACACGAGGAAGAGTTCTGATTCTGCTTTTCGACCTAAAAACAGTTGTTGTGTACACACACACACACACACACACACACACACACACACACTTGCCCCAGTTTCCTGAAGTGAATGAAGAAGTTTGACAAACAAACAAAGAAAAGACTTTCTCACACACACACAAACACACACTCCAGCAGACTAATGACTGATGAGGACTGTGTTTGTGTGTGTGTGTGCGTGTGTGTGCGTGTGTGTGTTCTAATTATTATTTCTTGTCTCTGCTCAGCAGCCTCTGAGCTCGGCTCCCTCGTTCTCGTCGACACAGAACACATAAAAATGAAGAATAACCTGGAAACAGCTGTTTGTTGTTTGTGACATTTAAAGGTTAAACCAGAAACTGTAGCATCTTATCATCGACTCTTCATTATTTCAAGCAATTCCAAAGTAATTCTACTACTTTACACCTGGATTTAACCTAATTTAGCTTTAATTTTTAGACTATGGAACACTATTTGTTTCGTATAATAAAAAGTATTATTTTCAAATGGATTTCCAATTATTTTACATATTTCAGACTATTATATCAGCTCTTCATTCACCCATTTATCTTTTTAAAAAGCCATCTGTTTTTGTGAACGAGGCAAACATTTGCTCCTAATTCTATAATTATGTGTCTAATTTTTCTTTGGTAAAACATCAGATCTGTTAAAACAAGCAACAAAACCCTCAAACTCTCCAAATTCCAATAAAGTTATACAATTTTTAGGCAAAAGATGTGAAATTATAATATTAATTACTTCTGAAGGGCTAAAATAATTTAAAAGTGTAGCTATGCTGTGATTGGTTATCAACAAAGAGGCGGGGCTTAAGAGAGGAAGGCGCTTCAAAACATTAAGTTCTACACACATTCATGCTTTCACGCTACAGAGAGAAAGAAATGACCCATAAGCTGCCGGTGTTTCGGACAAACTGGTTCCCCTGTTAACTGGTGACCGACTGAACGCTGTTACCTGCAGCAGCAGCAGAAGGATGTCAGCCACCAGTTAACAAGGGGACCAAATCATTCACAACACCACATTTACCACCTCATCAGAGGAGATTTTAGCAACAGAATAAAAAGTAAAATCACACAGAAACATAAGAGACTCTGAAAGGAACGGTTCGTCCGGATCCGACTCCCTTCAAAGACCCATGAATTAAATCTCTAGCTGGTTCCAGGTTTAATGAAATGATGTGAAATCAACAGAACCTTACCGGTAAAAAGAATACATAAAGAAGTCCACGGTATATTTGTTGCAAAACCTCCAGTGGTGCTCGCTTCTTATTGAACACACACACACACACACACACACACACACACACACACACACACACACACACACCACACACACACACACACACACACACACACACACACACACACACACACACACACCCCACCCCCACACACACACACGGATTCAAATTCCATCATACATGAGCTCGTTAGTGGAACATCACACAGTCAGGAGAGAAACGAGAACATTAAACCGAAAGGGGAGCTTCGTGTGAGTGTGAGTTTGTGTGTGTGTGAGTTTGTGTGTGTGTGTGTGTGTGTCTCTGGAGGACCGTCGCACTAAATCGAGGTCATCTCGGGGACGGAGGGAACAGAAACATGAAGATCTTAACATGGGTTTGAATCGGATGGTTTTCAACTCGTTTAAAAGCGCCTGGAGGGGATTAACCTGACACACACACACACACACACACACACACACACACACACACACACACACACACACACACACACACACACACTTGAGTAGAATTCCACCTTAAACTAGTGAAAGATCAAGTCTTTTTTATATTTAAATATTTATTAATTCATTTTTTATTCATCTGAATTTACAATCTCAGAAAATGAGTCGCGATTCGAATAAATTTCAGATTAAAATGACACAAACTGCTAACATGTTAGCTGCTAACTTCAGTTAACATAACTCACTTTAAGAAGATGTTAAGAAGATTTCACGCCGGTTGTGTATTTCCTGTTTTTGGTGAATTTGAATGATTTGAGTGTCACGTCGGAGTCCAGATGTGGGGACACGACCCACGGGTTGAGCCAATTATCTCATATTGACTCTGAAGGTGAGCGGCGCCGGGGGCCGGGCGGCTCATTACGGAGGCGGAGCGGCGGGCGGAGGTGGACCGGCTGAAATAAAGGTCGTTAACATCCACCTTTAATAACGTGGAGAAATGTCAGCTGTAATGAAGCGACTCCTGGACTCTGATCGGGCTGCAGGGCAGCTCTCCGCCGGGATCGAACACGGGATCATTAGTGAGGCGACCCGGTCGCCGTCCCATCCCGTCCACCCAGAGGAGACGCCCCCTCCACCTCATCAGAGGAGGCAGCGCAACATCGGAGAGGGAAGAGACCGACAAGGCCAGGACCCCCGAAGACCTGGACGTCCAACTGCAGGAAGACCTGGACATCCAACTACAAGAAGACCTGGACGTCCAACTGCAGGAAGACCTGGACATCCAACTACAAGAAGACCTGGACGTCCAACTGCAGGAAGACCTGGACGTCCAACTACAAGAAGACCTGGACGTCCAACTACAAGAAGACCTGGACGTCCAACTGCAGGAAGACCTGGACGTCCAACTACAAGAAGACCTGGACGTCCAACTACAAGAAGACCTGGACGTCCAACTGCAGGAAGACCTGGACGTCCAACTACAAGAAGACCTGGACGTCCAACTACAAGAAGACCTGGACGTCCAACTGCAGGAAGACCTGGACGTCCAACTACAAGAAAACCTGGACATGCAACTACAAGAAGACCTGGACATCCAACTAAAAGACCTGGACATCCAACTAAAGGAAGACCTGGACATCCAACTAAAAGACCTGGACATCCAACTACAGGAAGACGTGGACGTCCAACTACAAGAAGACCTGGACATGCAACTACAAGACCTGGACATGCAACCACAAGACCTGGACATCCAACTGCAGGAAGACCTGGACGTCCAACTACCAGACCTGGAGATTCAACTACAAGAAGACCTGGACATCCAACTACCAGACCTACACATCCAACTAAAGGAAGACCTGGACATCCAACTACAAGGCCTGGACATCCAACTACAGGAAGACCTGGACGTCCAACTACAAGAAAACCTGGACATGCAACTACAAGAAGACCTGGACATGCAACTACAAGACCTGGACATGCAACCACAAGAAGACCTGGATGTTCAACTACAAGAAGACCTGGACGTCCAACTACAAGAAGACCTGGACATCCAACTACCAGACCTACACATCCAACTACAAGAAGACCTGGACATGCAACTACAAGAAGACCTGGACATCGAACTACAAGAAGACCTGGACATGCAACTACAAGAAGACCTGGACGTCCAACTACAAGAAGACCTGGACATCCCACTACAAGAAGACCTGGACATCCCACTACAAGAAGACCTGGACATCCAACTAAAGGAAGACCTGGACCTCCAACTAAAGGAAGACCTGGACATCTAACTACAAGACCTGGACATCCAACTAAAGGAAGACCTGGACATCCAACTACAAGACCTGGACATCCAACTGAAGGAAGACCTGGACATCAAACTACCAGACCTGGACATCCAACTACAGGAAGACCTGGACATCCAACTAAAGGAAGACCTGGACATCCAACTACAAGACCTGGACATCCAACTACAAGACCTGGACATCCAACTGTAGGAAGACCTGGATATGCAACTACTTGAAGTCCTGAACATCCAACTAAAAGTTCAGAACATCCAACTACAAGAAGGTCTGAACATCCAAGTACAGGAAGACCTGGACATCCAACTACCAGACCTGGACATCGAACTACAAGATCTGAACATTCAATGACAAGGATATCTTAACATCCAAAGTAGAAAGACTGACATTTCATGTGCTCGTGGGCGTGGCCTAATCCATCAGCCAATAAAAATGCTTGACTGACTGCTAAGCACAACCCCATGTCAAAAGTTCAGATTTGTAGAGCAGCTGGAATTACTTGACTTCATATTTACAGTTCTCGCTCAGCAGCATGAAGGAATTAGCATGTGTTGCATTTGCTAACCGTGGGTTTTTTTTTTTCTTTTGTGTCTTCAAATGAAATCATCTTCAACATCCAAAGCAACAGACGTTAGTCCTGAAGCTAACACAGTGTGTGTGTGTGTGTGTGTGTGTGTGTGTGTGTGTGTGTGTGTGTGTGTGTGTGTGTGTGTGTGTGTGTTCACAGAGGAGCCTTAAAGGACAGGAAGCACCACACTGCTTGGGGCTAGTAGATTGGCTTGGCGTCCTGCCAGCAGAGCCAATCAGAGGTCTGGATTTCCCTGCAGGGATGAAAGCGGAGGAACCTTTACCAGGTGCACCGAGTCGACCTTTACAGCATCAAAACACAGCTGGAAGACTCTAATCGGATGCCATAAATGGAACAATTAGCCTCGTTAGCTGCTGCCTCTGTCAGGGAACCTATTTTTGGTGTTTTAGCAGCAACATTGTGCTCTCTAAACCCGGGAGGAAACTCGGTTTCAGTCACACATCAAACCTAATATTATGAACTTATCGGCTAAAATTGAAGCTAGTAGCACTAGCATATTTAGGATAACATAAATATCTGCTAAATTAAAGGCTGGCTAAAGTTACAGCTAACATGACACGGCAGCTAAACCTGTGGAATCTATGCTCGCGTAGCAAGTCAGTTTCAAAATAAAGTCCTACCCTACTCTCAATACACCTAAAACATTCAGGAACAACCTGAAAGCAAATCCATAACTAGCTAAATAACAAAAACAAAACAAAACAACAACAAAAAAGTCCTGGATATGACCAAAACTCAGGGTGGATGATATGACAAACTACATGATCATTTCTTCCAAATAAAATCCAATTATGATTTTATTGTGATTCTTTTCCACATTTTTTGAAATTCATTTGCAAAGTTTCTGAATACATCTGAATTCAAACGCTTGATGTATTTTGGTAACATGTCCTCGTAATGTAAACAAGGCAAACAACACTCTTGAAAACCCACGGCTCATCGGTACTGGCCATGCAGACTCTACTCTTTATATGTATACATTCCTTACTGCACAATCAAAATGGACACAATGGCGATTCACTCTGAATGGTTGGCTCGGTGGACGGAAACGGCTGAGGCGTCAGCGTAGATCTAAACTATATAGAATGTTCTCTACGGGCACTTGTATGATCTCTAATTTGTCCAATCATCAACATAGGTCTGCAACATATAGAATGAACTCTACAGGTGACTGTCAACATGTATTAATCCATCGCGATGTAGCACACCATATGGCACGCCACCTTCTGGTGACGCCACGTCCCGGCCAATCATTGTCCAGCGGTCTTGTCCGATGTCCTGTCTTGGCCGATCGGACGGTGACTCGGTTCTCTTGGGACTGCAGCACGTGGCCATTAGAGCTCAGGGTTCCCCCGATGTTTCCATTAGTGTTCCGGACTCTACCTGGGCGACGGCGCAGCAGAACATCTTGGCTCCTCTCGGCAGAGTGGATCTGGATCTCACGGGCCTGCGGACGGAGACTTTATATAACCTCCTTCTCCTCCTCCTCCTCCCGCCGTCTTCCCTCCATCTGTTTTCTCTGCGACTCCTTCCCCTCTGCCTCGCTCCGTCTGCTCCTTCCTCTTCACACTTTGTCACACAGATCACTGGGCGGTTTCTCCATCTGCTCGCTGGGCTCCACCAGCTGCTGCTGCTCGCGTGACCCTGCGGCGGAGGGGGTGGTGCTCCCCCCCCACCCCCCATGGTGGAGCTGCACCGCCGCACCGGGGTGGAAACGCTCCGCTCTTTGCCCTCGCCGTCATGAAGGATCTGACCGACAGCAACCCACGTCAAGTAGAACATGACGACCACCTGCTGACACCTTGTACGTTCTGCAGGGAACCCCCCGCAGACCGCCGCAGCTCCGGAGACCACCGGCCCCGCTCGGCGGTTCCGTCTCTTTTCTGTCGTCCTGGAAGTTGACATTGCTTCCCGAATCGTTCAACACCTGGGAGTCACTTTACTGACCTGCGTCTCACAAGTCACCATATCAATCGTTAGCTTAGCCAGTGGCGACAGCAAACCGCTAGCTTAAACACAGACAACAGTCAGCCGCGAGCTTACCCACAGACAACAGCCAGCTGCTAGCTTAAACACAGACAACAGCCAGTCGCTAGCTTACCCACAGACAACAGCCAGCCGCTAGCTTACCCACAGACAACAGCCAGCCGCTAGCCTACCCACAAACAACAGTCAGCTGTTAGCTTAGCCACAGACGACAGTCAGCTGTTCGCTTAGCCACCAGTATCAGTCAGCTGTTAGCTTAGTCACTTTACGTGAGTTACCTGTTCTCTTAGCCACTGACACCAGTCAGCTGTTAGCTTAATGACCCACTTGAGTTAACTGTTAGCTTAAGCACTGTAAACAGTTAGTGATCAGCTTAGCGGTAAGCAAACTAGCTAGCTTGGTTTTGAACATTTTGACTTGAATAAGCCAGAAAACAACAAATCAATCTTTTGCTTGTTTTGTGGGCGGAGCTTAGCTGCTCCTTTTACAAGTGTTCTCATCGCAGAACCGCTCCACAACTCAGAGAACAAAAACTGTTTTTCCTTCAATTAATAAAGTTGCTCAAGTTCCGATCTGGAAGATACATTTAATTAATAAAATTAATGGAACGTTCTGAAATTTCTCCAGTAAAACATCTTCAGATGATTAATTCAGCGCAGAAGAAATGATCACGTTTTTAAAAGGAGAACATTCTGGAGGAACATCTTCCTCCAGGGAAGATTCCCATCATTCCGGGATGGAGTTAATCTGACGGTCGTCAGACGTTCCAATGATCGACGTTCCGCACGGCACAAAACAGGTAACGTAATAATTTACGGTTCTTTATGTTCTAAAGAAGTACACAAACAGATCCGGGGTAATAGATGATGCGCTGGAGAAAACCGGCTGAAAAAAAGAAAAACAAGCTGAAGTGGAAGATTAATTATCCTGCCACACACACACACACACACACACACACACACACACACACACACACACACACACACACACACACACACACAGAGAGAGAGAAAGTTCATGCAGTAATTAACGCTTCTGTGTTTTTAATTTAACTCTTTCAGTCTCGCAGGATTAACAAAACGAAGCTCCTGCAGTGAAATCTGCACGACACTAATTAATGTGATAGTTAATTAGCTAACTAATTCCATGTGACGTGCTGGTCAGTGTTCCAGAATGTGGTCGATATTTGAAGAAGAGCTCCTGGTGTTTTTAGTCCGAGAACACAGATCCCAGATTATTATTATTAACATAAACTACATTTATTGAGGACGATAAAAAAATGATTGTTTAGTAAAACTACCGAAACACTGAAGATGTAAAAGGAACTTGATTAATGAAAAATACAAAGTAATAAATAAATGAAATGAACTGCTTGGTGGATTGAATCACATTTCTCTGGCTGTACATAGCTACTTCTTCTACTTCAAAACTTCTGGTTTTACCTCACCACTTCCTGTTTTACCTCACCACTTCCTGTTTTACCTCACTAGTTATGTCTTGTTTCACTGTGTTTTTTACTTTCTTGTTCTTGTTTAGAACCCAGCGAGTCAGAGGGATGGTGAGACCCTGCGTTAGCATTAGCTAAGATAAATTTAACTGTATCTCGTTGATCTCCGACATCTCTAACTAGCTTAATTCCATGCTAGCATTAGCTCGGCTGAAGTTACCTCCATGCTAGCGCTCTGTGACGTCTCTAACGAACCGCAGCCGTCTCGACACGATGACCCACATCGGCCACCGGCTTCCACTTCAAGACGAGGAATTAGCTAACGCTACAAGGTGTTAGCGGCCCGCGGTGCTAACTGTGGCTCATTACGCGGATGTGGGCGAGAGCTTGACGCGCTGTCTGGACGGAGCAGCAGAGGTCGGCCGACGCCCCCGGGTGTTGGTGCAGGGAGCCCCGGGCTCTGGATATTAATAACAAGACAAAGTCAAATAAATAGAATTGAAAAAAAAAAAAAAGGCAGAGAAACCCCTCAAAAAAAAAAAAAAAAAAAAAAAAAAATCTCCTTCCGGGGTTCAGACTCTGCTCCTTTGTCCTAAACCACTAATCGCTGCAGAGCAACATGTCCACAGGGCAATGGTTGGTGAATTCATGGAAGATTGACAAGAAAGAATTAGTGACTGTTGCGCTTCAACATTAGCATTATTTAGCTAGCTAGAAAATGAGAAACTGGTGACAAGAGATGCTCACGTTGCACTTTTTTCGCCAAATATGAGCTCGTTAACTCGTAGAATTGACTAATAAGAGCGGATTTCTGCGGAACAAGGAGATCTTTGATAGAGCTAAGTGACAAATGGACGACCTGGAAACGTCACGCTAACGACGTGATTAGCTTCGGACGAGAGTGATTAACCTGAATCTCTCGCGAGCGCGTGTCCTGATTTGTCCGATTAGCCCACGTACGACGCGACCGATGATGATGACTCGAGGTCTGAGTGTGTGTGTGTGAGTGTGAGTGTGTGTATGTGCTCACTCTCTCATTAGCTCTCCACTGAGCACTGCTAATGGTTATCAGGCAATCAAGACACACGCTGTTAGCTTAGCATTAACCTGAGCTGGTGGTCTCTCACTACAGTTAGCATTAGCAGCATTCCTCTAATGCTGTGAGGCTGATGTTGAGCGATGCGGCGGTGATGCTGACGCAGGTCAGCAGATCTTTTACGGCGACGCAGCACTTCTAATCCGTCAGCGGCGGGGAACACGCGGCTGTCAGGAGGGCCTTTAGTTTGATGTTATTGTCCGCCTCAGTTTGTGTTCCGGGGCGCGCCGCCTCGTTCTTTATGGCTTTATAAACGATGCGGCTCCCCACGTATAGAACGGACGATCCGCCGTCAGCACTTTGGATGAATTCAGCTGTGTGAGCGTTAAAGATCGGCAGATTCTTAATAACTCGGGACGCCGCGCTGCGGCTGGCAACAACAAAACCACAGATGGAGGACGGGCTCAGACAGAGGAATGAAACAAGCTAATGCTACGGCTAACAGCTGACTAATGCTGACGGATAAACAATGCTACCAGCAAGCTCTACCCAGACAAAGGCCTGAAACAAGCTAATGGTAAAGCTGTTAATGTTAGCATTGTAACAGCTTAATTTGTGTTGACTTGATGCTAAGGCAAACTGTTAGCATTCGCATTATGACACAGCTGTCTTAATTTGGGCTGATTGCTAAAACTAACTGTTAGCATTAGTATTGTGACACATTTCTTAGTTTAGGCTCACTGCTAAAAATGTTAGCATTAGTACTACGACATAGCCGTCATCATTTGGATGAATGCTAATCTTAACTGTTAGAATTAGGATTTTGAGAAAGTTTCCTTTATGGGAAAGCTAATGCTAACCGTTAGCATTCACAATGTGACAGGTTTTTTTTTTTTTTTTTTGGTTTTATTTTTATGTGGGCCTGAATGATTCGAATCTTTGTAAGTTTATAAGACGTAACAGGTGTCCTGCCTGAACGCCTGTCAGATTTAAACACATTTACTGTCCGTACTGCGCACGCGCGCACACACACACACACACACACACACACACACACACACACACACACACACCTCTACCTAACGCCTGCCAATAAAGATAATTTGAATTTCACACAGAGGCAGAGTGGGAGACACGTTGCCACGGCAACAGATGCTGCTGGGTCAGTGAGGCGGGGAGAGGCCAGTGAACCTGCGATTCTGTGTGTGTGTGTGTGTGTGTGTGTGTGTGTGAGTGCACCTGTACTGTGTATACTCTGTGTGTGTGTGTGTGTGTGTGTGTGTGTGTGTGTGTGTGTGTGTGTGTGTGAGTGTAAAGAGTGGGAGTGAAAATAACAGGAGTGAAACTGAGTGAAGACCAGAGGTGGAGAAACTGAGTGTGTGTGGTGTGTGTGCGTGTGTGTGTGCGTGTGTGTCAGTGTGTTGACCTTGGTGGTGATGCCAAGCAGATTTTGAATCAACAAACTGGCATCCAGCCCACCAACCACGACACACACACACACACACACACACACACACACACACACACACACAGGTGAGCCAGTGGTCGTCATGGTAACAGGACTGTGGGCCCACAGAGTGATCGGTCACAAACACGTCGTGTCGAGAGGGAACCTGGAGTTCAACACATGAAGAGTTCCTGATCACGACCAGTGTTGGGAATAACGGCGTTAGAATAAACGGCGTTAGTAACGGCGTTATTTTTTTCAGTAACGAATAATCTAATTAGTTACTTTTCCCATCGTTGCAACGCCGTTACAGTTACTAAAAATATGAAGTGGCGCGTTACTACTGACTGAATGAAGCGCGAGTGTCCGCTGCTGCCGCACACATCAGCTGCAGGAGAGAGCAGGGAGGAGGGGGGAGAGGGGAATGGGGGGGGGGGGGGGGGGGGGGGGGGGGGTGATGAAGACGCGATGCTGATTGGTTGGTGGGCGGGCATGCCCTGCCCACGTGTCTCACTCGCTGCACGCGCTGACCGGTAAACACAAGACAGAGACAATGGCGTGGAGCTCGAGCCCAGGACATAGAAAGGTAGCGTTCTGAAACATGACACTTGTTGCTGCTGCTGCTAACCCGACCCCGAGTCCAAACGCAGCAGGAGGGAGACGAGCCGCTCAGTTAAAACAAGCAACCAGCAGGCGACCAGAGCCGAGATGAACACTGACTGCAGGTCCACTGGAACACAGTAGGCCTAATGTACAGTTACAGAGATTTCAGTACTTAATGGCCAGAAGTTTACATTTGTGTTTTCTTAACAGGCTGCAATTTAGTTCAAATAAATACTAAATGTTCTAAAATACCGTATAAAGTGTTTTTATTCTTCAATCAGTTGATATAAACATCTTTGATGTTATAGATGTTATAGAATGTGGTAATGTGTAGAACATGAAAAATAACGTCAGTTACTTTGCTGAGTAACTAATTACTTTTTCAGTGAGGTAACTGAGTTACTAACTCAATTACTTTTTGGGAGAAGTAATTTGTAATTCTAACTAATTACTTTTTTAAAGTAACTTGCCCAACACTGATCACGACACACTGGAGGCGTGTGGGAAGCAGCTCAGCTAATGGCTAAGAAGCTGGAGCTAAGCTAATTGCTAGCAATCTCGGGCTAAGCTGACGGCTAACAAGGTCTAGCCAAGTTGCTGCCAACGCTGCTTCCAACGCTGCTGCTCTGAGTGCTGCTAACACTGCTGCTGCTAACGCTGCTGCTAATGTTGCTGCTGCTAACGCTGCTGCTAATGTTGCTGCTGCTAACGCCGCTGCTGCTAACAATGCTGCTGCTAACCCTGCTGCTCAGAGTGCTGCTAACGTTGCTGCTGCTAACGTTGCTGCTGCTAACGCCGCTGCTGCTAACGCCGCTGCTGCAAACCCTGCTGCTGCTGCTAACACTGCTGCTGCTAACGCTGCGTCTCAGTGATGAGATAAAGTGAGTCTGAGCTTCATTAACAGAGACTCTTAAAGTGAGTAACTCTGTCTGACAGCACACTGATTAAATTCTTCTAATTGCTGCTTTTAAAGGTTCGCTGTGTGTGTGTGTGTGTGTGTGTGTGTGTGTCATTTTTAGAGCCACACACACACTGAAATCAGGACTTCTTGTTCCGTTAGCATCTTTCAGAAAGTTAAGCATCATCCACTCGGTCATTTACAGATCTAGAGATGAACTTTCTCCACATTATAGAAAGCAATCATTCTGAAGGCAAAGATACGTGCTGGATACTATGTACTGTATATGTCTGACTGGACCAGAGGAGGGTCCACATCAGAATGGGCTCTATGCACAACTCAACCACTTCCTGAACTTCAGGAGGCTCCTTGTTTCCTGTCTTTCATGATGGGACGAGCTGATTAATGCAGGTGTGTCTGAGGTAAGTTGTTACAGAGGTCAGACACACCTGCATTAATCAGCTCGTCCCATCATGAAAGACAGGAAACAAAAAGCCTCCTGAAGTTCAGGAAGTGGTTGAGTTGTGCTTAGAGTCCATGGTTTATGGTTCTGATTGGACCAGACGAGGGTCCACATCAGACCGGTTGATGGTCTTGAGGTCTTGATCAGACCCTCTTATTGATCAGATCTCGTTTCACCATCTGGAACCTCGTGGATCCTGAGTTGTTCCAGGATGGAGCAGCTTCGGTGGGCGGGGCTAGACCCATCAATCAAACGTGATCGGCTGAGTTTCTACAGCTCAGAGTTTTTTGGGGTTTTTTTGTTCATTGCATTTCATGGTCCAGAAGAGAGATCAGGTCGCCCATCCGAAAATCAATCAATACTTAAGTATTTTACAGAGTGTTTTTTTTTTTTTTTGTAATAAGGGGGCGTGGCTTCTTGATTGACAGATCTGCTCTGGAATGACTGACAGATCTTTCCAGCAGGTTTCAGGAGGTTTACATTAAGATTAATTTCTTCTCTTATTTTCCACAGTTGATCAATTTGTTGACTTATTTTAATTAGTCTCTTTACCACTGAGCGGTTAGCGAAACAGAGCCGCAGCTCAAATATTTATCAGTCAGATATTGAACCATAATATTCGTGGCGCAGGTGTCTGATAGCGGTTTAAGCTAGGTGCAGCGTCCATATTTAAGTTCCAGAGGGAGAGATATGAAGGAGTGACGATCCGGACGGCAGCTGCCGGATGACTGAGGGAGCAGGACGAATCGAAGAACAATAAAGTGAGAAGCGCCGCGGCGGCAGACGATCGCCGGACGGCGGCTCCAGATCTCATCAGCAAAGCCGCTGAGACACTTCGTCTGGAGTCGTTAAGAGGGAAAAAAAATACATGATTGTAGTTGTTGTTGTTTTCAGTCAATTCCTCTATTTAGCCATGCTAATGCTAATTGTACTTATAGTGGGATAGCTTTCATGCTAGTTCAGGATTAACGAGGCTAATGGTAACCAAGGCAACAGCATGCAGTGTGTCAGAGACTGGAGATTCTGTCATGCTACAGCTAATGCTAGCTTCTGCTAACGTAACATAGGCAAGGCAGCCTGTGGAAATGCTAACAGTAATAATCCAAAAGAGTCCAAAAAGTGAAGTTTTTAACATAGTTTTTCAGAAGAATTAGTTTTTTTTTGTTTTTGTTTTTAATTAACTTTCCGCAGGGATCAAAGTGTTTCGCTTTATTTCTTTGAACGAGTGTGAAAGAAGAAGAGAAATTAAAGCTCGACATTTTTCCTCTTCGCTCTGTTGAACATGGAGTTAATCCAACATGGCCGACTGGACGGCAGCTGACCGGCCTGCAGCGCCGTGCACGGCAGTTTGCACGTGCACGGACCTCTGTGGTCCATCTGCTACTGTGTCGGCCCGAGGCGGTGCGTGTGTGCGTGTGCGTTTGCGTGTGTGTGTGTGTGTGTGTGTGTGTGTGTGTGTGTGTGTGTGTGGAGCCCAGATGGAGCCAGAACACATTAGTCCGCTCTGGCTGCTGGAACAAAGATCAACTAGTTCAGAGCAAATCCTCCTGATGCCCGATTCACCTGAGATCTACTAGAACCTACTGAGGAACCGGAGAGGAACCGGAGGGGAACCAGAGGGGAACTGGAGGGGAAAGGTGGAGGAACCCGACGGGAACCAGAGAGGAACCCAGGAGGAACCAGAGAGGAACTGCAGAGGATCCAGAAAGGAGCCGACTGCTGCTGTGATCACAGATGAGAAGGTAAGCGGTCAGGAGACATCGATGGTCAACCAGACCAAAGGGGCGTGGCCAAACCCCACGGTGACCCCAAAGTCCTCCTTGACCCTGTAGGCTGGGGGGCGGGGTGGGGGGTGGGGGGGCAGTTGGACAGGTCAGAGTGGTTGTGCGGGGACAACAGAGGCATGCTGGGAGGAAACGCTCTGTCTCTTTAAATGTGCAGCTCGTCGCTCCAGTCTGTCTCTCAGGGGGATCCAGGCCCGGCATGACAGCAGATGGAGCCCCGAGGCTCAGGGACCACACACACACACACACACACACACACACACACGCACACACACACACACACACACACACACACACACACACACACACACACACACACACACACACACACACACACACAACACACCACACACACACACACACACAGGGTGGAGTTAGAGGCAAACTGTGGTAAAGACTGATGTCAACATCAGTTTGAAGGCACACGCACACACACACACACACACACACTCTCTAATATGTGGATACAATGACTGATTTATGAAGTCACTGTTCTCTCGCACATATATGCACGCACCTACATACAGAAACACACACACACACAAACATATGCAACTGTATATACACACACACACACACACACACACACCTGCATACATACTCAGTCTCAATCCTTCTAAGTCTTGGTCTCTTAAACCCTTGGTCTCGTGATGTCCTGGTCTTGACTCAGTCTTGATCTCGTGGTGTCCTGGTCTTGGTCTCGTGATGTCCTGGTCTTGACTCAGTCTTGATCTCGTGATGTCCTGGTCTTGGTCTCGTGATGTCCTGGTCTTGACTCAGTCTTGATCTCGTGATGTCCTGGTCTTGGTCTCGTGATGTCCTGGTCTTGACTCAGTCTTGGTCTCGTGATGTCCTGGTCTTGACATGGTCTCAGGTTTGATGGTCTTGACTATATCACTGATCTTGATGATTCACTCCTTGTTTGAACCATCACCAGTAAAACCCAGTAAAAAAAAAAGTAAATAAATAAAAACTAGCAAAAACCAGCAAAAACTAGTAAATCCAGATCCAACATGACAGGAAATAATAAATGTATTAGTTCTTTTCTTTTTCCTTTTAAATCATCCTGGGCTCATTAAAAGCCTGATTTCTATATTTTATAAAGGAGGGGAAAAGATCTTCACCTCTTGTTGGCACTTTCACAATATTCTTTAATATTTGAAGCACTTCCATAAATCAGTCTTTTTTCATCCCGTTTGAAAGCTGAAGCTCAGTGAAGAGACTCCTCCGTCCAGAGAACCGGTTCCTTTGTGTTCCGGCTTGTTTTGTGAAACATGTTTTTATCCCTGTTTGGTCCTTTCATGTCTCTTCTTTGTGATCCCATGTTTGCGAGTCTTTAAAAGTGAGGCTTTTGTTGACTGTTACGTCACTGCTTTGAAAATGATTTGGACCTTTTCATTCTGATTTGAGGTCTTTAGTGTTTTTGTGACTGTTCTGTCACTTCTTTTATTACTTTCTGTGGCTTTGTGGGAATTCGGTCCTGGTGGGACGGACAGCAGTCGTTTCTATCCACCAGTCCTTCCGTCTGTCAGGCTGATCCATCCATGGATTTGTTCGTCCGTCCGTCTGTCCCTCGGTTTGTCCGTCTGTCCTTCAGTTCATCCGTCCGTTAGTCCGTCCGTCCATCGGTTGGTCCGTCCGTCCGTCTGTCCGTCCTTAAGTTCGTCCATCCGTCCGTCCATCGTTTGGTCCGTCCGTCCATCCGTCGGTTGGTCCATCCGTCCATCCATCGGCTAGTATGTCCGTCCGTCTGTCCGTCCGTCCTTAAGTTCGTCCGTCTGTCCGTCCATCGTTTGGTCCGTCCGTCCATCCGTTGGTTGGTCCATCCGTCCATCCATCGGCTAGTATGTCCGTCCGTCTGTCCGTCCGTCCTTAAGTTCGTCCGTCTGTCCGTCCATCGTTTGGTCCGTCCGTCCATCCGTCGGTTGGTCCATCCGTCCATCCATCGGCTAGTACGTCCGTCCGTCCGTCCGTCCGTCCGTTGGTTGGTTCATCCATCCGTCCATCGGTTGGTCCGTCCATCCATCCATCAGTTAGTCTGTCCGTCCATCCGTCGGTTGGTCCGTCCGTCCGTCCGTCAGTTGGTCCGTCCGTTCGTCCATCGGTTGGTTCGTCCATCGGTTGGTTCATCCGTTCGCCCGTCCGTCGGTTGGCTGATTTGTCTGTTCATTGGTTGGTTAATTTGTCTGGTTTTTTCACCCGTCCGTCCGTCGGTTGTCCGTCCGTCTGTCAATTGGTTGTTTCATTTGTCCATCAGTTGGTTTGTCCATCCATCAATTCGTCCATTGTTATGCCCGTCCTTTGGTTCATCCATCGATTCAGCCGTCCATAGTTTTGTCTGTCTGCTGGATCGTCCCATTTTGTCCCTTCGTCCATCGGTTCATCCGTCCTTCGGTTTGTTCGTTTGTCCATCCGTCCGTCGATTCTTTACTGTATTCGGGCTCAAGTGAAGACAATATGATGGCACAGTTTGCTCTGGCTTTTTTTATCGACCGCACGAGAACATCTGCAGACGGAGCTCTAGCACACACACACGCACAAACATACACACAAACACACAAGCACGCACACACACACACACACACACACACACACACACACACACACACACACACACACCACACACACACACACACACACACACACACACACACACACACACACACACACACACACACACACACACACACACACACACACACACACACTCCGACCTTCAGTCCAAGAAAAAGGCTGATATTTGGGGGATCAGCTGTTCAGCCAACAGACTCTTTCTGACCTCTGGAACAAAAAAAACAAACAAACCTCCATCTGTCAACTTTGCTTCCCTACGAGGGGAAAAGTTGTTGGTTCGAACCCTAAAACCTAAAGTGTCAACTAATTTACTTTCTGTCTTTCAGGTTTTTTCACTGCTTGACTGTGTTCTGTCTTCATTGGGAATATTACTGATTGGCTGTTTATGAATCAAAATAAAAATGTCCTCATTTCTTCAATGAAACTCTTTAAATTGGAGAAAGAAAGTCAAACATCAGCGGCCCGGTGATGAACTGTAAAAACCAAATCCATTCTTCTGACAGCTCTTCGATCGGATCAATCCTCTGCTCTGGTTGGACGTCTGTCGTTTCAGTTTGACACATTTCAGCCACTGAAGGATGATGTAATGTGTCGGTCACCATGGAAACGGATACACTGAATGTTCCGTCCATATAAGGTCAACATGAGCTGAGTCATACCATGTAGAATGCCAAAATAAAACGGGAAGTTACAGAATATTTCAAAATATATAATTCAACAATCAATTTACATTTTATCAAGCAACAGTTCTAAAATATTCTAGAGTTCTAAAGCGTCCCCACTAATCACTTCCCTACGTGATAAGATTCCTTGAGTCCACATCAGCGTTAGAACCGTACCAGAGCGGTAGAACGTTCCGCTCTGTATCTCTGGACGAGCTTCTGAAGTGTTTTTTGTGAGGAGTTTGAAGTAGAACCAAACACACTTTAAACCCTGATGTGTGAAGGAACCCGTCACGACGAGAACCGATGTAACCAATGGAACCTTCTTGACCTTCAAACAACCTTGAACCATCGGATCGCCTCACAGCAGATTTAAAGCAGAAGCGATGTGATGAGGGAGCGTGAGCGGCACTGTGCCAGCGAATGAGTTAGCAAAGTTAGCAGCCTTACCTAGCTTAGGCAGTGAATACTGGACTTTGAAGTAGTCCTGATAAAATCCCAGCAGCCTCTTGGTGATGTGCAGGGCGTAGTCGCCGGCGCCGCTGGAGATGGCGTCCGGCCGGGCGTACAGTCGGATCTGTGTACAAACAAAAACAAGATGGGAAATGACATTCGCATTAGCTCAACGCTAAAGAAAGGAAATAAAGCGAATCCTCTTTATTAGCAGAAGCTAACGCTAACGTTAACAGAGGGGTATATGTTTTAAACAAGGAGACTGAAGGTTATGCTAACGCTAAAGCTAACCATAGGGTTATGAAACAGCATGGAAATTGTAAATGCTAATACAGTTAGCCTAAAGAGCCAGACAGAAAGGTAAACTAGGCCCTGCTAATGCTAATAGTAACAGTTGCGTGTGGTGATTGCAAAAGTAACAGAAAGCAAAACACTCATGCTAAAGCTAACAGGAGGCTTATGGAAACGGAAACATATGCTAGTGCTAACAGCTACACTATACTGATGAGTCAAATAAGCTAAATGCTAATGCTGAAGCTAACATTAGGAGCTAATTGCAAGTGCTTTACTAGTATAACAAAGAAAAAAATAGACTTCTAATGCTAACATGTGTTACTGAGCAGCTGTTCATGTCAATAACTGCTAATGCTAACAGAATGCCGAGTAGGAACAGAGAGAAACTCGTCAAAGTAAGAAACTTTATTTAAAATCCATCCAGGAGAGAAAATTGAAATTCAGTGATGTGAAAGAAAATACTGTAAATTGAACTCAAGGGGAAATAAAAAGCGTCAGGAGGCATTCAGGTTCACACCCGCAGACAAAAAGTAATTTCAGGGGTGCTCTGGTTTTTTTTTTTTTTTTTGGTTTCCTTCCCTACAGAGAAATGGAACGTGGCCCCGGAGTCAGGCGGGTCGGGTCGGCTCCGCTCAGAGGAAAACTCAACGAGGCCGACGTGACTTTATTCTTCACCTCTTTTGGGTCAAAGCGGCAGAAAAAGATTAAAAAAAGGATTTACTGTCAACATGAAGAATACCGACTCTGTGAGGGACACTTGAATGCACCGCAGTTCATCAAACAAACACACCGATCAATATCCAATAACCAGTCACATGACACTGCTCAGCCAATCAGCAGCTCCGATGATGGACCCATGGTGTTGACCTCAATGAGAGGAGAGAGACTGTAAGTGTGTGTGTGTGTGTGTGTGTGTGTACAAATCACTGCTGTTGTAATATTTTCTATTTAAAAAAAAAATGTTTAATGCTCTGCTAGCATTAGCATTAGCCTGAGCAGTTGTGATTTTTATGACGTACTAAATTTACAGCATTTACTCAGTTGTTCGCATTAGCAGAGTTTGCTAATGCTAATAGCTGTTGGACTAATGCCAGCGCTCTGATGTGATTGTTAGAATTAGCATTAGCGGCAATCAGCTGATCCTCCGCGCCACTGAGTTGAAAAGTTAACCTCCGACCCAAAAGAAGAAACTGTTAAAAATGCGCGCGTACACACACACACACACACACACACACACACACACAAACACACAGTAGGTTTACTGGCGCTGAGAATAATGTTTGAAAAAATAAACTGCGCTTACTGACGTGGAAACAAAAGTGTGTGTGAGTGTATACTTCCTTCCATGTGAGAGATGATAGGTGTGTGTGTGTGTGTGTCTGTATTTTATCTTTGTTGTTTTGTGTGTCCATCCGTTTCTACCTTTGTGCAAAAGAGATACGGGTGTGTGTGTGTGTGTGTGTGTCTGTGTGTGTGTGTGTGTGTGTGTGTGTTTGATTTTGATAGCCCATCTCTGTCGTCCTTCAGTTGACAGTGAGCTTGTTTCTCCTTCTGACAGTAAAACCATCCATCCATACACACACACACACACACACACACACACACACACAGCAAATGCAAACATGCAGACGCTCCACACAAAACTCAGATAAAACACACACACACACACACACACTAACACACACACAGCCATTGATCTGTGTCATCACCATATGTCGCCATGGTAACCACTGGCCGTTTGTGTACATTTAGTCCTGTGGATCAGACTAAAGAACTCGATCTCCCCACACACACACACACACACACACACACACACACACAGCTGATATAAACATTCCTGACTCATTACACCACCTAGTGGTGTAAAGTTGTATTACAAGCATTTTCTGACAGCAAAAATTCAGAAGTACTTAAAAGATTTTAATGATTTCATCAGTTAAATTTAAGAATAAAATTCCAGAAAATTGATTTTATATTGGCTTTTATTGGAATTTAGACAAATGGACACTACTACTGAAGCTATTTAAATTTTAAAAAAGCCCTTTTTTTTCTGATGGACTCGATGCACCACCTGGTGGAGTAAAGCGGTATTACAGGTGTTACTTTCCCCTCATCGTCACGTCGTTTATGATCCGGTCGCGCAGAAGAAACGTGACGTGCCGTAAACATCCAGACTGGAACCTCTGCCGCGGAAGTTCAATCCTTTCCCGACGCTAGCCGTGGCGCTCCTGATGCAACACAGCTGCTCCGGCAGCAGAGCCTGAATGCAGGTTCAGGCTTTTCAGCGCCTCTCTTCTTCTTCCTCCTGCTCCAGGACTCATGAATGCTCAGAGGTTATTGAAATGGGAGCCGCTTCCCGGGGAGGGGAATTGAATCCGGTCTCCTGAGGTTTCCTGGATGGCCTGCAGTCACGTTTTCCCAGGTGAGGAGAAGCGAAGGCAGCGAGGCGGGTGGTGGAGGAGTGTGTGTGTGTGTGTGTGTGTGTGTGTGTGTGGGTCTGACTTCAAAGTCTTCCCACATCCAGCGTGTCGCCCGGGACTCCGGTGTGCTGAAACTGTGACGCGGTGGCTCAGCGGTTCGCCCCGTTCCCCGGGTGAGGCGCCGCCGCTCGCCGTTCTGCGTCTGGCTGAAATATTCAGCGGGCGCCGTCTTGGTGATGTTTGTGTGATTCCGAGTCGCAGCTGGAGCGAGTCGGACCCAGCCGAGCGGCGTGGAACCGATGTTCTCATAAATACCAGACGCTCCTCCGCCCGAGCCGCCCGCCCCGGGGGAAACGGAGCGTGCAGCAGCTGATCCCGGACGCAGAACGTCAGCTGGAATCTCAGAAACCTGAACTCAAAGATTCTAATGATTCTTCTGTCAGTTCATTCTAATGAACTGCTGCGCTCCTCGGCGTCAAGATTCATCTTCTGACAGAAACAACTTTGAGCCTGGAAAGAGCTCGATCTCCTCTCGGCTTTGTCGTTCTGCCGCCGACGTTCCGCCAGAACCCGGAATTAAACCGCCGTCAACGTTCATGCGTCACGGGGAGAACCGTCCCCCAGGGGACGAGCAGGATCACCTCCCCGGTAAAGCTCTTAATGTGAAAGCAGATGAAAGACTTCCTGATGGATCTCCGGTGCGGTTCCAACAACCGACGAGTCTTCAGGAAACACGTCGGCTGGAAAAATGCAGAAATCATTCAGGAACCACGACGATAATGTTTCATTTGGAGTGAAATCTTTAAGAAATCTCATTTTAAATCCCTCCAATAGAATTCAAACATCATCCTGAACCCGTCCTGAGCAGGAGCCTTTCCTGGTTTCACTTTATTTAAAGCTTCGTCTGATTCTTCAAATGATAAATCCACTTCAAAATGATCTTTAAATGCCGAGTCAGCTCTTGGCAAATGGGTTTCTGTCCGGTCCAGGAGTCCTGCTCAATTACTTCACAGAATGTAAATAAATCTTCAGATCGAGTTTAATGATTTATACACTCTTCCAATGATAACTCCTGTTTAGACAATTATTTTCTTAATGTTTTCTCTGAATTGAGGAAATTGGAAGGATTTTTCTTACCCTCTTCTACACATTTGTCCTGAGCTCCAGGAGAAACAGGAAGTACACTATTAAAACAGGAAGTAGAGTCTGAAAGCGGGAAGAAACCTTTTAAAACCAGAAGCAGAATGTCAGAACTGGAAGCATTTTAAACACTGACCGACCAGAAGGAGACGATTCAGTCCAGAAACAGGATTTTAAAACTTGAAGTTGCAAAGAAAAACTGGAAGTATCGCAGGGAAACTTTTTTTTTAATTGCAGCGTTGAAGCTAAAGATCCATCCTTGTTTATAGAGTTTATCATCACTTCATTTCTTTATAAGTGAACCTTTCCGATCCGTGACGAACCACAATCAACACTTCAGGAGCAAAACGAGCCGAGTCGACGCCGCTGAACCAGACATCCAGTGAGCAGACGAGAAGCAGCAGGAGACGTTCGGATTCTTTCTGGAACGAAACTAAAAAAGCTGCTGAGGAGAGTCGGTCGTCTCCTCGCCTCCAGGAAGCCTTTCCATCAGCCCGAAGACCAGGAAGCCGCGTCTGGCTTCCTCCCGGAGGGAAGAAGAGACAACCCGTTTCTCCTCCTCTTCCTCCTCGTCTTCCTCCCCCTCTTGTTATCTCTCCGTTCGCCCGTGACATCTCTCGCAGCCTCCCGACGCTCCGTCTGTCGCCCTTGGATGATGGATGGGGTGACGGACGCTCGGTTGCCGCGGTAATTTGATGGATGGTTTAGCAAGTGATACGAGCGGCGAGGGCAACACACACACACGCGCGCGCGCGCACACACACACGCTCGCGGACGTCCTCCTCCCAGCGCGTTCGGGTCCTTGACTTTGAGATCGACGGGCCTCAGACATCCGGGCGACGGCGACCCGTGACGGCGCCGCCGACCGGCCGTCCAATCACGTCGTCACGTCCGTTCACGGCGGCGTTCGGATGACAGCCCCTCTGTCAAAGTCAACGAGCCCCGGCTCCGCCCCCAAGACCCCGCCGTACCTCACACACACACACACACACACACACACACCCTCTCAGTCACTTCACCGCCGATCCAGACGGATCCGACACAGGAAGTCGCTTCCAGCCGCCGTCGCCACATTTTCCCAAAGCTTTTGAAGAACACTGACCTTTGAAACTGTTGCTAAAGGTTTATTTCTGCAGCGTAACTTGTCTGAAGGACATTTCTGAAACGCGTCAGGACTCAACAGGTGTCAAGTGCTCCTTCAAACTGCCGATCCCCCTCTTGAGAAAGGGCAACGACCAAGAAGCTTTTATTTTGAAAGCTGTCGAGGCCAAACGGGTGAAAAATCTTAAAACACAAAGTGTTGAAGACAAAGTCACCAAGTTATAAAAATCTAAATATCCCAAAATGAATTACGTCATTTTTAACGACTAGAACTCTGGAAAATTAGCAGAAAGCCACCAAAATAAAAGCACCACAAAAATGCTATATTCAAAACGCAGATAAACAAGGATTTGTCCCTTAAACTTCCCAGATTTTAACGTAATTGAACTCAAATAGATCAGGAACGCCTGAATCTTCAGTTAAAATTCACATTTGAACATGCAATTTGTTTTAAACACGTTCAATTTAAATCTTTTCGCCGTGACAGTCGGTCCACAGCGAGTCTCCTCAAGATTCCAGAACTCTCCACCCAGTCTCGCACACTGCTCAACACACACACACACACACACACACACACACACACACACACACACACACACACACACACACACACACACACACACACACACACCTAGACGAGTCTCCAAACTGCCTCAACAGCAGATCACCTCCACCTGGCAGAGGGGGCGGGGCTTCACAGTGCATCAGGAAGAGGGGGCGGGGCCTACAGGCCTAGGAGTTCAGAGACCAGAGGGTGACAGAGACTGACGGAGAATATCCGTCAACAAACAAATTGAAAATTTAAAGGACCAATAAGAAAGACATCCGCTTTAAAAATGATCAACAACGTTCCCATTTGTCACCTGTCATTGGAGAAACTGTCTCCTTTCAAACTAAGAGGTACGGAGGAGGCTCGATCTGTACCCGAGACGGAAAGTTAAAGAAAAAAATGTTTTGTTTGTTATCGAAAAACTGGAATCTGAGTAATAAATAATTCACCTTCCTGTCAGATTTTAACCATGAAGAAAAGTGAAGAAACAGGAAGTAGAATTAGATTCCACACTAGTTTTTTTTTATCATGCTTCCACTTTATCTCCTTGATGGATTTTATGAAAGCTGCACTTTAAAAAGATCAACTTCTATCAAACAGTCACTTCCTGGTGTTGATGGAACACGCCGTCTTATCTGGACCAAACTCAGGGTTTTACAGTGGTTTTGTTCAAACTTTGTTTCCCGATGGAGGAAATAAAACGGCACACCGGAGCCGGGACTCGGACCGAGTAGAAGGTAAATGTGGATCAATGCTGGTCGAGTGCTGATTTAATAACGTCTCGTTGATGAAAAGCTGGTTGATCTGTTTGAATCTAAAGAGCCAAAACTGTAAAACAAGATGAGCAGCCACGGTTCATGAACTGGACGCACTGATCATCCAAATATTGATCATACTCTTCTATCAAGGATCCATAAGTTATATTTAAGAAAATTGTGAAATTGTTTAAAATGTATGTAAAACTCTAAGTTAGTTTACTGAAATGGTAAAAACACCCTGAACCACCAAAAATCGGGGAATATGCTAAAACAGTTGCAAAAACAAAAAATAAATAGAAAATTACTAGAAATACTGAAAGAAAAAAAGATTAAAATGGGAAAAATAAACATGTAAAGTGGCTAAAAGAAGAGAGAATGGTTTACATATTAAATTATTGACAGAGAAAGTTGAAATAATTAACTTCAGGTCCAAAAACAGCTGAAAATGTTTTCAAAAGTTTCCCATCCTGATTTTAATGGACACTTCATAAACACAAATATCTTTAAAATTTTAAAATAAAAACAATGTAATTTTTTTTAAGATATTTTTGTCATTTCCTTTTTGTTTTGGTGATTTGGTGGAAAGTGGAAAACACCTCTTTTGGTCATTAAGGTTTCCGCCGATCACCCTGATCGCTGATCAGTGAGCGATCAGTTCCGTCTGCTTATTGATCACTGCAGAGCGGGACTGAGGCGAGCGTCGGTTTGATTCCTCCGATGTTGCATCTTCCTGCACTGATCGCGAGCGCAGCGTGTGGGCGTGTCCCAACGCTTCCAGCATGCAGGTGTGCATCGACCTCAGAGATGAAACTGCACCGCGATTCTTAGGGAGAAGCGAAACAAGGCGATATATCATATTCGATGAGATTCAACACAGCGCTGCAGGTTGACGGCGTTCGTCCCGTCTGGTTTTTTCCTCCTGCAGCATTTGGATCAATACTCCACGGCGCCGGTCGCCGGAGACGTGGATCATTCCAGATGGAATTAAAACCAGCCCAGCTGCCGTGTTTACATCCTTTCTTCTGTAATTTCATTGAACGCTTCAGTGTTTGGAACACTGCTATTATCAGGCGGAGGCTCCGCCCCTTTCCTGCGGTGCTCGGCGGCGGGCGGATTGATTGACGGGTTGAATTGCTGTTTTTACCGCAGCGTGACGCCGGTAAATTTCACCAGGTAGCATTATGCAGCTACCACTGCAACTAGCTTAAGCTGAGCAACCCATAATCTGTCCAGATGATGCAAATCTGGTTTTTTCGCCATGTATTAGCATAATTTAGCAACATGCTACCGAGACTTTCAGCAGTGTAGCATGTGTGTGATTTAACACGCAGAATGCTTTGAAGTATGTTGCATTAGCATAAATTAGCCAGATAGAGTGCCTTCTTGAACATTCTACACAAGTAGCATTAGCATAATCTAGCAGCGTGCTACCAAAGACTATCAGCAAAATGGTATTTGCATAATTTAGTAAGTTAGAAATGTTGTCACTAGTTGAAGCAAGAAATGAGTTTACTTTAATCAAATGCAGCACGCTAGCTAGCATGTGAGTAACATAGCAGCATGCTAACACTGAAATTTAAGCCTAAGAATAACTTAGCCTGTCAGAAAAGTCATTCATGTAGCATTAGCATAGCTTAAGATAACCGGGAACTGAAACCAGGAAGAATTAGCTTTATATTACAAGATGCAGCATGCTAGCTTTACTTTATCCTTTCGCATATTTTAGCTATTCAAACATAAAACAGAAGATAGCAACATGAGCCATGAGAGATGACTTAGCATTAGCATTATTCAGCCACGTAAATCCTGAACACATCTCATTCTGAACTCCGTTTCCCATGAGACTCGGCGACTCGGCCGCCTCCAGGGATCCTGTATTTATATAAATTGCCGTCGTTAGCCTTTTAGCCTTTAGCTAAAGCGGCGCGCAACACTCTGGCATCAGATTTAAAGCAGCCTTTTAACATTTTAAAACACTAATCCGACCTGCGGTTTATGATCATCGCGGGGGCAACGCCGTGACCTTTACAACTATTATGGGATGTTAATGTGACATTTAACATCATCGCGGAGTCACGCCAACACAAATCCGCACAATTTTGGGCTCTGATCTTTCCAGGAAAACCATTCAGGGACTTTATTTATAACCGCGAACGCTCAGGTTTGGATATATTTAATACAGCAGTTGTTCCAGAAAGTGAAGCATTTGATGGGATTCTGTTTAAAAGTTACGCTTCCATGATGTAACTCAACAGAAATGAGGTTTCTTCTCGGATCTCGAGTCACACGGCTGAAAGCGAACGGAGCGAAACAGCACAAACCCCCCCTCCATCCCCCCCCGAACCGTGGAGTTTTTTGTGGGGGAGAAATGTTTGAAGTTGTGGGCTCAGAGACCACAAACAGCCTCTGGACGTGTCCTTCAAAGGGACACTATTCCTTTGATTCTTTTTCCTGAAGAAGTTTCTCTTTTTTTTTTGTTGTTGTTTCTTTAGCTTTTCCAAGACTTCGGCAGGAACCTGGACATGGTTGGAGATCTGCTGCGGAAGCTCTCAAGGCTTTGAGGTCTGTTGTTGACCTTTGAATTTGTGATCCCCACGCTTCTTTAGGAACTTAAGGGATACTTTGTAAACATCTCAACACCTTCAAGGATCTCTGCAGTCAAAGCTGAGCTTCAGGGGGAAAAAACTGAAAAGTTACAGTTTGTTAAAGCTGCAATAAGCAACATTGCGTCACAAAGCGTCGTCCCCAAACGACCCCCCTTTGCCAGTTTTGTAGAGTTTAGGAGGTTTAGGGCCGTCACATGGTCAGCTGGAGTGCACAAACAGCTGCGCACCGGCGTCACAGACTTAAAATACCAAATTCTACACTGCTTATTTGCCAACCTCAGAAAACTTGAGAAAACTTAGAAAGCTACAGGAACCAGGAAGTAGCGACTGGCTCGCCCCACCCAGTGGAGTTGTTCTTAGTTTGAAAAAATAAAACTTGTTGATGAAACACAGACTGTTGAAAGGGAAAGTTTCTTCAATAGCAGGCGACAGATGGGAACTTTTTAAATTATTTTTAGCGTGAATTTCTTCCCTATTGCAGCTTCTATAAACCAGAGTGAAACAGGTAAAAGGAAATTACCTGTCTGCCAGAGAAAAAAAGCTCTTTACTAAAAAGTTTCCACATGTTAATTTTTTTTTCTTCTTTTCGCAAACGATCTTATTGATCGTCAGATTCCAGCTCAATGAAAGTTAGAAGAAAAACACTTCCTGTGGTGGATTTATTAACGTCTGATGCAGCGTGGTACATTATTTAGAACGTGGCATAAAACCAAAGTTTTGTCAACTTCCTCTCTCATCAGCTGAGTCTAGGAAAGTCAAAAAGTTCTGGTTGTTTGGTGCTTCCACTTCCTGTTTTGGATTGGTCAACATCTGAGTGTTTCTGCTGGTCGTTGGACGACAGCAGCACTCGGAGGAATAAGAAGAATCAGAATGAAGGTTCGGGTTTCTTCTTCTGTCACAACCTTGTTTTGCTTTCCGGCTGCCGTGTTGATGAAAGCAATAAGCTGGTAAACACTGGAGCGCAGGAGCTGGACGGACGTCTACTTTAATAAAGAGTGGTCGGGTCACAGCGGAGGTCTCCCCAGCTGGGCAGGACTACAAGAAGAAGAAGAAGAACAGCCGTTGCTATGGATACATTCGCTTGTCTACGTTGGACTATCCCGGTGGGACAACAGAATAAGCTAGAAGTAGAGCCAGAAGACAAGCGTCAAACCATTAGAGACCAGTGGAGATCAGTATTAGACCAACAGAACCAATATTAGAGCAGTACAGGCCAACTTTAAAATAGCAGTAGAGCAGAAGAAACCACTGTTAGACCAGTATTAGACCAGTAGAGACCATCATCAGACCAGTGTTAGACCAGTTTTAGACCAGCAGAGACCAGTTCTCGGACAGTAAAGACCAGTTTTGGACCAGTAGAGACCAGCATCAGACCTGTATTAGACCGATTTTAGACCAATAGAGACCAGTTTTAGAACAGTAGAGACGAGCATTAGACCAGCATAGAAAAGCATTAGACCAGTAGAGACTAGTCTTTGACCAGTATTAGATCAACAGAGACCAGTATTAGACCAGTTTTAGACCAGTACTGGTCCATATATTTTTTTCAGGTTTATAGATATATAACATTAACATCATAAACGGGATATTTACCAAATGATCAAAGAAATCTGTTTTTATAAAGATATCGATAAATATCGGTTATCGCAATATTGATATCGGTCAAAATGTTCATTTCGGTTCATCCCTACAGAACTGCGGAGAACCAGTGTTTCTGAAGCAGTTCTCTGGCGCCCCCTTCAGGAAGCCCATCACGCCACTTGAACTGACTTGGCTGAACAGCCAATCAGAGCAGAGCGTGTTCCACAAAGCATGAAGAACTTCCCCGTCATCCCAGTGAGGACATTCCGAGACGTTCCCTCATGACGGAACGTCAACATCTCCGGTCTGGTGTTCCCCGGTTCCCTCTCCCCTGGTCAAACCCGCCGCTTCCTGCCTTCTCCACGCTGTTTGTTTGCGTCTGGTTGGGAGCAGACGTGCTGCAGGCGTCCAGAAGCCGGCGGCGATTAGCTCTCAGATAAACACCGGCGGCCTCGGCTTCACGCCGCCGCCGCTCGGCGGGATGACAGAAAATGGAGGAGTAACGAGCTAAATGGCTGAAAGACGGCGGCGCCGGAGCGGCTCGCTTGTTTGTTTGTGTTCCGTCAGACTTTAATCCTCCCTGAGAGGAGGGGGGAGGGGAGACGGAGGTGAAGAGGAGGAACCCGGACGCCGCAGAGAAGATGGAAACGCTCCTCCACACCTCCCAGGTCCTGAAAAGCCCTTTCAAAGCCTCCGTCCGTGACTTTCTCAGCACTGCGACTCGCTCGGTCCCGCCGTGACCCGAGAGCGGCGTCGGCGCCCGAAGACCCGCAGCCGCTCTGAATATAGCGCCGCTATTTTAGTAAATGTGGCTGCTGCATTTTTACTGCCGCTACTAATCAAGCTGCTGGTGTGTGTGTGTGTGTGTGCGTGTGTGTGTGTGTGTGTGTGTGTGTGCTGGCGTCTCTCGAAGGTGTGTAAAGCAGCCGCCGCCACAGTCGAGGCCCCCCGATCGCAACAGCTTGTCCGTTTCTGCCGATTCTGTCAATCTGAACACAAACGAGGCGACTGGAGCCCCTCCATTGATTCCCTCGCAGACGAATTCCTCCTATTTATAGTCGGTCTGCAGAAACGAGCGGCGAGCTGCCGACACGCCGCGCTCCGAGCAGGAGGCAGCTTTTAAGATATCAGATAATCAATCGGTCTTCAACCAACACGAGTGAAAATGAAGATCTTTCAACGCAGGTCCGGTTTGTTTGCATGAAACTGAAGTTACTGAAAATCAGTGCTTTCAATCAATTAAGATTAATAAATGAATCTGACCGTAATTAATCATGATTAATCGCAGTTTTACGACGTAGATTTTGAGAGACCAGACTCCTACAATGGCTGCTCGTTTAAGGAATTGAACACCGAACTGAGAGGAAGTAAAGCCCGATGAAGAAGAAACCTGATTGGCTGAGTCCAGAGCGGAAGTCCCGCCGCTTTAGCAAGCTCGGAACTAGCAGCTTACAGCTAGAAGCTAGCTGCTAGTTCCGAGTGTGTAGTCTTCTCACCATCTACCTTCTGACTCACTCCGTTGGCTTCGTTTGATTTATTACCCAGAATGCATTGTGTTCCATGTCACGTTCTCTCACTACAGCTCCTGGAAAGTCTGCCTGTCAGGGATCCGAGACCCAGGGTTCACTTGTTTGATCAGGATCAGAGTTTAGAGCAGCGTTCACACATGGACCCAACGAAGAGGACTTCATCAGAAAGTCCCTGAAGTGGACTCAGGTCCCTGAAGTGGACTCAGGTCCCTGAAGCGGACTCAGGTCCATGAAGCGGACTCAGGTCCATGAAGCGGACTCAGGTCCATGAAGCGGACTCAGGTCCCTGAAGTGGACTCAGGTCCATGAAGCGGACTCAGGTCCCTGAAGCGGACTCTGGTCCGGATCAAACAGGACTGCTGTGAAAGTGTCGTTTCATTCAAAGCAAAGTTATTGAAACTTTAGCCGTTAAACGATGTAATGCTTTAATTTGTCCGTCGCCGCCGTTTAATCCCATGATGCCTTCATCATCAGCTCATTCTTTAAAGGAGTTTTGAAACCATAAATTCATAAAAATAATCTTAATCCTGACTTCTTGGCATCTTTCTCAACATTAAGCTGAGAATTAAGAATTAGTCGTCTCCTGTTTGTTCGTCAAAAGGATTGTTTTTTTTTTGTTTTTTTTTTTGTCTTTTCAAGTGAAAAATAAGATTTTAATTTTAAAACAAAAGCAGTTACAGAGGATGAAGGGACAATTTCTGTCCTGCTCCTTCCAGGGAGTAGAGACGCGGAGGAGGAGGAGGAGGAGGAGGATGGAGGGACGGGAAGATTAATGTTTCTGTCAGAGGAAGCTGCTCTGCAAACAGACAGCAGCGTCTCCGCTGCCTTCAGGCTCAAACAGGGATTTTAATATGAGAGCGGAGCTGTAACGGAGACGCCGCATCCTGTTTCCACCCAGAAAAACCAGCCTGCGCCGCCTCCTGGACCCCGTCCACGCCGAGGCACGCCGGCCGTCCGGAAATAGAAGCCACGTGTCGGTCTGTGAAAGAGAGACGGACGATCTGGACGCGGATCTGGGATCCGGCCCGTCATGGCTCTCCGGGTAATTTGGGCTGAGTCGTCAGAAATTTCCACGGTGCGTCAGAAGGAGAGACGTCACCGGATTCGGCTCGTTTCGGCTTCACAGCGCAGCGAGAGATTCACCCTGCTTCAGACTCACAGAGGTTTAGAGAATATTTCGGGAAGTGGAAGGACTGGGTGACGCTTCAGGCTTCTATAGTTACTGTATTTTACACCTCGATAGATGTGGCGTTCAATAAAGACCTGACTGACATTGAACATCATGGATATTTGAGATTTGAACCCCTTCACCTGATTATGGCTTCACAGTCATTTGATACATGATACTCATGTTCTCCCAATTTTCATTTCATTTGACAGTCTTCTCACAACAAACAACATTCCTTTGAAACTCATTGACATTCATACAAAACTGACTCAACGTTCGTAAAACAGCCAGTCAAGAGGGATGGGTGCCAAAGTCTGTAATTTTATAGGTACCGATCGAGTGACGTAAAATCAAACGGTACCTGAACGCATCAGAGTAGGGGATTCGCTTAACAGCGTATTGACGTCAACAGCCGAGCGTTCAGTCACCTGAGCAGCAAGGCGGATAGAAAACGATCCTGAGCTTTTCAAAATGCGACGCAGATCAACGCTCGCTGAGATATTTCTGCGCTAATTTCAACAGCTTCAGATCAGCAGGCGCAACTCAGCATCCAGCATCATTAGCGCGCTAGCATCCCTTAGCAGGCCAGCCTCTGTTAGCACACTAGCATCCATTAGCACACTAGCCTTTGTTAGCAGACTAGCCTCTATTACCCCATTAGAATCCATTAGCTAGCATCCATTAGCAACTCGCTTATCTTCAGCCAGTAACAGAGAAGAACTGACCTCAGCATTTGGTGAAAGGAACAGCTACAGTTTTTTTTTTCCCAGAGGAGAAAGGAACGGCAGAACATGGAGCTAGGTTTGTGTACCGGATTGGTTCAAATAGGAACGCTACCCATCCCAACACTCAACATTTGAACAAAACACCATATTTGTACAAACTTCACAACATTCTCTTGATGTTAAAATGTGGACATCAGCCAAATGATGCAAACATTTCTACAGTATTTGTTGGAGTGACTGAAGATTTCCTCTTCATTGGATCATCGGTTCAACACTGGCTGGCCAGTCGAGCGACTCTGACTCAACATCTGAGTGACGACGCTGGATTCAACTTATTCTGATCCAGTCGTCTTGGGAATTCCTCAAAACTCAGACAGTGGTTGTCTGACCCCCGCTGGACGTTTTCACAATCCTCCCTCAGTTCTCCAAACGCTTGTGTGACACTCAGTCTGGGCTGAAACTGACAGTATTTCCTGTAATTGGCCAAACTGTAGTTCTACTTTCTTTTCTCCAGATTCACAGTTTGACGATGTTTGACATTAGGTCGACTCTAACTCAACATCAGCCTGGTACCAGGAAACAATCCACATTCTTAACAACACTAACATCAATATTAAATGACGGTTGTGAGAATCCTGAGGATTCCTCACCGCGGATTCTCTCTTCAGTCCAGACTGAATTATTTACATTAAGAACACTGCTCTGACTTCAGGTCCTATCAGACACTGTGAAGAAGGGTTAGCGTTAGCGTTAGGGTAGAGGAGGGTTCCACTGCTGACAGAGCCACTGGAGCTAAACGGTCATGGGCTTGCCGTTGTACTTTACCCCAAGAGGGAGATTTGTTAGCTCTTTCAAAATTAAAAGTGTTTGAAATACTTTGTTCCAGATTCTGTTGGAAATCTGAATCAAAAGTCAAGTTTTTAGTCAAGAAAAATCCAGATTTTGTTTTGAGTCAAAATAAGTCAAAATGATCTGTTCTGAGTCTGTGAATGTCAAACGAGGTACCGAACCAACCGTGAGATTCTCTAAAGACAATTTAAAAAAAAGTCTTTCATGGATCGTTTTCACCATTTAAAAACTTCAAAAACTGTTCTCTTCCTGCATCGAGCCGCTGTGTCAGAAACCACCAGCGACCATAAGGGTTCCCCTTCCACTCCGACGCTCCTCCACCCACCCCTACCCTCCATCACCCGCCTCCACCCAGCAGCCTCACTGTTCCTCCTGGGCTCCGGTGCAGAGGAGCTTCTTAATGGCGGCTGCTGTATTGTTTATGGCCCGGCGGAGCTCGACCCGCTGCAGGGCGGCACTCTGGGCCAATCCACCGGCGTCTGGATGCAGCTTGATGTGCTTTAGTAAAATCTAACCGAGCCATAAATTACCCACAAAGGCCCTCATCCACCAAAACACCATCAGCTTCAAGTGATTTTAATTCATGACAGAACATCCCCAAATCCTTAATAAAGGAAAAGATCTCCTGATTTGTATTCAACGAAACGAGACTCCTGATCAGGAGGAGGGAAAACAACTCAGTTAAAAGAAAATATTAGAATGAGGTGAAAGAAAAAGAGAAGTGAGGAGATGAGATTTAAAGGCTGATGGAACAGCAACAGTCTGGAAGTGGATGGATCTAAGAGACGGCGGGAATCAAACACAGCCGAAAGAGACGCCGAGGACTTCAGAACCGTCGAGACGCGAGGAGACGAAAACCTGCTTCAACTTCGAAAAGTTTGGTTTATTTATGTCTATAATAAAGTCAAGAAAGAAGAAAACAATGGCGAAACACATTAAACTAGCCAAACGAAAATCTTTCCTTATTATCATCATTAGCAGCCTGAAAACAAGTCAAACACCAAGAAACCTTAAAGATTCCAGTCAGAAAAGCTCAATGAAGCATTAAAAGCTGCAGACTTCAGCAGAAAAGTTGTTCTGATTGAAATAATGAGAAATAAAGAGTGAAACTAGCTGCAGAGAGTCAAAGCGTCTGGTAAAACTGCTCTCAATCGCAGACCGGGGACGCTGAAGAGACGCTAATAGAAGCAATGTTAGCAAGTCGGTTTGCCTCCCAGTAAGTTCCTCATTTGAAGGTTCCATCCAATCAGACGTCTCCTCCATACTGGTTGACTGCGGTTGGTGACGGCCGGTGTCAATGAGTCGAGTTCAGTTAATCCGATTTGACCGCTCGGTTCTGTTCGTAATTACAGGCCGATTATAAATTCAAAATGGCCAACGCCGGGAAGACGAACTTGACAAATCGTCTTACTGACTGCGTTTTGACTGAAACTTGCCAGAAAGACTACTCCGTTGAGTGCGTTTGGCAAGGAGTCCATAGAAATCCTGTCCGCTCGGTTCAAGGACCCGTCGTCAGAGGTTTGACTCTACAATCTGATGATTCGTCCAATAAAACCATAATTTTAACCAAGATGAAACAGGTTGCATTGCCTGGATGCTGATTTATATCGGGGACACACGACACTGATCCTGTTTCTGAAGAGGCACCTTTTAGAGTTTGCTTCTCCTCCTTCAACTCCTTTTTCAAAATAAAAGTCAGAGCAAACTAGTGGAAATTTAAAAGCACCCTTTCAAAATAAAGCTTCTTCATCTACCTTTGCTGCCTGGTAAAAAATAATCCCTAAACTAACCGGTACTGGTCTGTTTCCTGTACCTATACCTCTAAAAACTGAAACTTCGTCACTTATTTTAGGTTTTCTTCATTCACTGTACAGTTGAGTCTAAATGGTTCTCATGTTTTTCTTTTCTAATCTTATTTAATCTGCTTTAATTAACGTAGGCTAATAAAATATTTAGCTAACCTCTGGTTCTTACAGTTTTCAGTACAGATGGTTTTAAAACTGGCTTCTTTTTTTTTTTAATCGAGATCAGAAAATATGAAATATATTGTGATTTTTTTTTTTCTTTCCATATCACCCAGCCGTCATGTCTGCCTTGTTTCTTTGATAATTCTCAATATCTCACCTATTTTCTGGACAATAACTCACTGTTTTCTTGACATTCAGCTGATCGGACAACTTCTATTAGGAAGACAACTCAGATATAAAACTGCAGTGGTACGGTATGTACCACCTGGGACCACTAGAGGTCACTGTGTGCCAACAGAAAGCTGCTACTAGTGGAAAAAAAAACACTTTAATTAAAAACAAAGGCTTCACTCTGTTTTTTCCAATCAAAGATCAGACAAGCCTTGAATTTTTCTTTATTCAACATATGTTAATGAAATGTTTAATCTCTGGTTTCCATAGTTTTCAGTACAGATGCTTTAATAATGGTGCTATTTAAAAAAAAACTGGAGATCACACAGTATGAGCAGGTTTCCAAGGTTCTCAGAGGCGACTGAAGTAATGAAAGCAGCAGATAAACAGAATCACGGGGAAACAGACCTTCAGCCTCAGACGTTTGAGCTCATTCATCACCTGCTGAAGCTAACGGTGCCGTCGGCGGCGAGCGGGAGGGACGACCGGCGGGGAGCGCGCTGGGAGCGGAGCGCTCGGTGTTTGGCGGACGGTTACAAATGACCCAGATATGATTGGTCATTAGAGCGGTGTTTGGGTGGAATTATCTCCCGGTAACGAGGAGGATCGTGCCGGAGCGCCGTCCTTGAGTCTCTGCCAGACGAGATGGACGAGCCGTAATCACACTGATAGAAGACGATCGGGGGAGGGGGGGGACAAGGTCGAGTGGGAGTTCCGTCCTTGTTCGAGGAGGCGCGTACGGTTCTGTGTTTAGAGACGTTTAAAGGATGACGGGGAAATCCTTCAGATCAGAGGAGCGACGGAGGAGAGCAGATGGAGATCAGAGCAGGAAGCAGCCTGGAGGCAGTTTGGCTGTTTTCAACACTGGAGAGTCCGTTTCACACCACAGCGCCTTGATTAGGAATCAAATGAACACAACAAATTTCCTGTTTGACCTTTTGTGTTTTCTTTAAAAACAAACTGTCATGCACTTAAAGCGATACTTCAACATTTTGGCAAATTGGCCCATCTAGGGCAATTCGGTAGTCATTTAGAACAGCATACTTACTTTTTTTGTGAGGGCGAGCTGTTGTTTATTCAGCGGTGAGTCTGAGGAGAGCTTCACGGCGGACATAATGGAAGTGGATGGTACAGTAGCTTCCCTCGTCAAACTCATCAATCCAACACAATCCAACAACCCCAAAACACACTTTGGTGGACACGTTATAATCCCCACATTCACTACGCTGTGAAATATTAATGCAAAATTACGAGATTGAGCGTTTTTTTGCGAAGATTGCTAAGACGGAACTACTTACTAAACATGGCGTCTGGGCGTAGTGATCTCAAAAGAAAAAGTAGTTCCCAATATTTGCTTCAATGTCGTAACGCTACAATATTATTTGTTGGTGTTTCACAGCGTAGTGAATGTGCGGATTATAACGTGTCCACCAAAGTGTGTTTTGGGGTTGTTGGATTGTGTATTTGATGAGTTTGACGAGGGGAAGCAACTGTACCGTCCACTTCCATTATGTCCGCCGTGAAGCTCTCCTCAGACGCACCGCTGAATAAACAACAGCTCGCCCTCACAAAAAAAGTAAGTATGCTGTTCTAAATGACTACCGAATTGCCCTAGATGGGCCAATTTGCCAAAATGTTGAAGTATCGCTTTAATACTTTGTCAGTTAATGGCGATTAACACTGATGGCCCTAATTTTTATAAACAATCTGACTCTTGTAGAAATTCCCACGGGTTTTGTTCGATGGTTGATTCTGATTCTTCACACTGCTGTGACCTTTGACAGGACGGACCTGTTTTCACTCACTCCACAAACACTGCCTGGAAACCAGAGTTGCAATGAAGAACTTCACGTTCCCTGGAACATGGAGCTAAACCAGCGGAACGCCATAAATACAAAATATGAGGTTCAACTCCAGTTGCACAGAGGCACTGTGGCTGAACACCGACGGCAGAGCCACCGTTCCAAGGCGTTCGGCAGTCGGACGAGTTTCCAATTCACTTTAAAACATGATGAAACCATCAGTCCTGAATCCACATCAGTCTGCTGCCAACAGACAGAAGAAGACTTCTGTCAGGGATGAGCCACAAACTGCCCCGAGGGCAAGAAAGTTCATCTCCACTTTCAGGTGAAACAAGAGAGAAGAAGTCTGAGACGACGCCTCGTTTCATCTGATACCAAAAGAAGAAATTCAAAAATCTTTAAAACCGCATCCGATCAAAGAAAAACCTCCACACGTGTGACTGGGACAAGAACATGCAATAAAGCCGAGTCAGTGAATTATCCTTCGCCTCCTCATGTTAGTGGACGATCAGAACTGAATTGGCGAGCCAGCCTGGGAAAATAAGCTCCGCCCTCTAACTTCATGACTTCTTCACAGTGACGCTGGATCAGATCCGCTTGTCAAAAAACACAGACCTGTCCGGGTCCACAGCTTACCGGTTTTCCGATATTGAGTAATCTCACAGGACATTTCTAATTTACGACGGTCATAAGAATATTAAAGGAAAAAAACACCAGAGCTTGAGTCAGTTTAGCATCAACTCAGGTGATCACGCCGTGCTAACGACAGCTAGCATGGCAAATGAAAATTAGCATGCCTGAGTCAGCTTCGCATCAAATTAGTAGATGCACTGACAGTACTTTATTACTATATATCAGTCCAGAGTTTAGCCTTTTAATAGCAAAACAAAAAAGCTAAATCCCAGTTAGCATGACTGCTTAGAGCTAATATCAAATTTGCTTGCTAGATTTGTGATACTTTCTTATTAGAGAACTCTGAGGTTGTGTGGTTTCTTACTTTATATAAGAGTTTAGCATTTTGCTAGCAAAACAAAAAGCTAATTACCATTCCTGTGTTAGCTTAGCACCGAATTAGCTTCTCAGAGTCTTGCTACAGATCAAACAGGCTGTGTTTTCTTATTTCAAACTGGTTTAATGCCGAGTCAGGCTGGAGATATTTCTGTGGTGGAGCTTCCCCTCCTCTCAGCCTGCATGCTAACGCGATTCCCAGAAGAGGAGCGACGCCGGAGAAGAGAAAGCCTCGGCGGCTCTTTGGCTCCTAACGAGATCATTAAGTCAACATCACAGCGCCAGCGTTCCAGGGAATAAATGAGAGTGCAACCCGATAATGAAGCTCTAAGACCCGTCGGGAAAACACTCGGCCGGGACGCCGGTCCCTGAACTCACCGCCACGCCGCTGTCCGTCTGCGTCTCCCGGTACGTGAAGTTGCACACGGCCCAGGCCAGGTAGTAGGTGGACATGCGCGGCGTGCGGGCGAAGCGGTTGGTGATCCAGCCGTCCTCGTCAGGCGGCGCGGCGCTCTCCACTGGCATGTTGGACAGCGACGTGTACTGCGGGTCGTGGCGCAGCGTCAGCGAGAAGGTGGCCTTGTAGACGGGCTCGTCGAAGCAGGGGAAGGCCTTCCGGGCGTGGATGGGACTGAACTGGGTCACCGCCAGGTACCTGAGGAACACAGCCGGACACCCGCGTTACCACGGAGACCGTCACCCGGCACTTCCTGTTTATGGGAAACCTACAATCAGACGTTGGGTTTTTATCTGTCAAGAAACCAGAAGAAGTCATTTCCCATCATGCATTTCTGCCTCAAACTGCAATAACTGTTAAAAAGGAAGCTGAACTCATGAGCAGAAGAACTGAGAACTGGATCATCTGAACATGAGAGCTGAGAACATTCTGTGTTCTGCAACATTAGCATTGCTGCTAACAGTGTCACGGCTAACGTCATGTTTTTAAAAGAGAGTAGGAAAGATCCCGAAATCCTCAAACACACACCTGAACAGTGATGAAATCTCTGAACACACACACCAGAATGCACTCCTGAAGTATGTGAACCCACATCTGACCACTCCTGAAAAAAAACTGAACACACACTCCTGAAACAGCTGAACAGTTATGAAGACACACTGGATCACACATCACAACAAAAAGCTGAACACACACCTGCACATGCTCTTTAAATATCTGAATACACACCAAAACACACCTGAACTCACATGTGAACGCACCTGAATTACCTAAGCACACACCTGAACACACTCCTGAACACACTCCTGAAAACATGTCTGAACACACCCCTGAACTCACTCCTGAACACACACCTGAACAAACACCTGAAGCCACATCTGAACAAACTCCTGCTCCTGAACACACCCCTGAATAACCTGAACACACAGCTGAATAACCTGAACACATATGAACTCACATGTGAACACACCTGAATTACATGAACACTCTCCTGAACACACTGCTGAAAACATATCTGAACACACTCTGCTCCTGAACACACCCCTGAATAACCTGAACACACAGCTGAACACACACCTGAATAACCTGAACACACCCCTGAATAACCTGAACACACAGCTGAACACACACCTGAATAACCTGAACACACTCCTGAACACACTCCTGAATAACCTGAACACACTCCTGCTCCTGAACACACTCCTTCTCCTCCTGACTCGGGAGCAGATCCCAACACAAAGCCGGATTCTGTTTTCCTCCTTCATGTGGAGCTGGGATCAGAGTTCGGGGGTCGGAGGGATTATCCCAGCCGACAGGTCGACGTTTTCACCTCCGCCTCTTTTCTTTTTTTTTTCTTTTTTCATCCCGTCGCGTCGGTAAAAACAAACAGTAATCCCCCAACAGGGAGACGAGGAAAACATGTTTCAGTTCAAACGTTTTCATATCAGAGAAACGCCGCTCGTCCGTCCAGAACCAGACGGACGTCAAACTCCGGGAAATGAAATAATCCCCCCGAAAACTTTATCACGCCACGGCAAGTCGCTGTGGGGGAGGAGGAGGGGGAACGAGGGAGGAAGGGGGAAGATAAAAGAGGAAAAACATGACGGAGGGGAGGAGAGAAATTAATTCAGAACAACAAGAGGTGAAGAGAAAATATGGAGAGAAGAGACACAAACAGCACTGCAGGAAAAGAGGAAGCATGGAGGACAGGAGAGAAAAGAAACGAGGAGAATAACTAGAGAAAGAAGAGAAGGCAGGGAGAGAGAGGTAAACAAAGATGGAAGAGACAGGAAAAGAGAAAAAAAAGAGTTCTAAAAAAATGAGGAAAACTAAAAGAAATAAGAGGCGAGAAGAATGAAGTGATGAAGGTAAGAGAGAAAAACAGGGTGACAAACAAAACAACAAGAAAGAAGGGAGGAGGTGGAGGAGGAGGAAGACACACACACACACACACACACACACACACACACACTGCACAAACACTAAATACAGACACACCACATAATCTATAAGGAAGTTGAAGGAAAGAACCTAAACCTAAACCTAAAGCAGGTTTCTAACAGGAAGTGAAGAAGGAAGTGGAAGTTAAAGCAGGTGACTAACAGGAAGTGGACACTAGAGGTGTCCTACAGGAAGTGGAACTGGAGCAGGTCTCCAACAGGAAGTGGAACAGGAAGTGAAGGCTTAAGCAAGTGTCAAAGAAGAAGCTGAAGGAAAGGAATAACAAAAGGAAGCTAAAGCAGGTCTCTAACAGGAAGTGGAACAGGAAGTAGAGGCTCAAGCAGGTGAAGAACAAGTGAAAGAGGAAATCCAAGTTGAAGTGTGTGACAAACAGGAAGTGGACACAAAAGCAGGTATTCAACAGGAAGTGGAACAGGAAGTGGATTCTAAAGTAGGTTTTCCAGCAGGAAGTGAGTCAAACTGACACATTATACTTCCTCCACCTATGTTCCTTAATATTTTACACCCCCACCCTTTTCCATTTTTGATTATCTTCTCCAGCACCCTAAACACACACACACACACACACACACACACACACACACACACACACACACACACTACAGGTTGCCCGCACTCGCCTCTCCCAAAGAAGCACTTGTTGTCACGGTAATCCTGATTGACAAGCCAGTCGACAGAAACGCCCCAGACAACTCGAGTGCACACACACATGCACGTGCACATGCACACATGCACAAAAACGCAGCCTTGTTTCTCTGAAGAGAAAATGTATATGACATCATCTCATGCATACAATCATCTCATCCAGGAGGAGAGAGAGAGAGGGAGAGAGAGAGAGGGAGAGAGAGAGAGAGAGAGAACGAGAGAGAGAGAGAGAGAGAGAAAGAAAGAGGGAGATAGAGAGAACTCATTTAGATTCAGAGATGTGACTGTAGGGAAACTGTCGAGTCAGGTTTTATCCTCTGCAAGTAAGTGTGTGTGTGTGTGTGTGTGTGTGTGTGTGTGTGTGTGTGTGTGTGTGTGTGTGTGTGTGTGTGTGTAATGGATATAGAAATGATGCGCACACACACATTATGCTGGTCACACTGATCTCTTTAAGCAACGTCTCAAATCGCAATTCCCCGCTGTCACATTGAAAAGGCTGAGAGAGAGAGAGAGAGAGAGAGAGAGAGAGAGAGAGAGAGAGAGAGAGAGAGAGAGAGTGTGTTGCTCCTATACATTTCCACAGGAAGCTGCTGAAGAGGCTGATTCATCACCTTTGTTATGAAATATGCTACTGATGTACTGATGGAGAAGGCGGAGGTGGAGTGTGTGTGTGTGTGTGTGTGGGGGGGGGTGACAGCAGGCAGGAAGGAGGGTAGGTTATACGTAATTTTATTTCAACTTCCTTTTAAACTTCCACTTTTTGTCCTGCTTCCTCTTCCACTTCCTGTTCGGCCTCAAGCTCAGACTTCCTGTTTGACTTCCTGTTCAGCGTCCCAGCTCCGCCCACTCCATGATGCTCCATTGTGTTTAGCTCATTTTCATCCTCTCCGTCCTTCACAGACTCCACTTCCTGTTCTGCTCTCACTTCCTGTTCAGTTCCTGACACTGGGTCTTCTCCTCTGCTTCCCTGACTTCCTGTTCAATCACTACTTCCTGATCAACATCCACTTCCTGGTTAAGCTCTAACTTTGTGTTGAGTTGTTTGGTTTAACCCAAAATCCAGTGTTTTTTTTTTTTTTTTTTTTTACTTATAAATGTATTCTCATACAGCTGTTGCTTCCTGTTTCCCTGAAACTTCCTGTTCAGTTTCCTCAGTGATGGGAGGAAGTGCTTTGAAAAAATGGTGCTGCTCAAGGCATTACTGTTTTTAACAAGAAGTCACCTATTTACCTTTTCAAAATACCGTACATTGTTAGCGTTACTGACAGTAATACGAGGTGCGGCTCTGTTACTACAATTCACCGCTTTCAGCTGGTTTTTCCTCCTCTGGACTCCAGATCAGTAAAAGTGCCTAGAAATCGTACTTGGCACTTATATAGTTTATACAGTAAAGTTGAATTGAGTCGTGAGTTGTGTTATACATACTGTATTACAATGTCAATGATTTAAATGAACATGCATAAGGTAAAGTAATGATAATGTTTGCTTCATAATTAACCTTATTGTGATGTACATTATTGTTTTGTTACAAAATGTTGCTTTAAAACTGTTACATTGTTGCCAAATCCATCTAAATGACATCATGTAATTCGCACAGCTGCTCATTTGCATATTTAGGTCAAATGATACATTGTTGCAACTCCTCAGTCATTAACATTCTAAATGACATCATCATACAGAGAGAAGGAACCGTACTGGTGCAAATTTTACCATGTGACGTGGCAGATACAGCCACAGAGCAGAGATACAGCCGGAGAGTCCTGATCAGTCAGACGCAGCTTTCAAATGGAAGTACAGACATCTACTGCCGGACAACTATTAAGCTTTATTATACTTTTACAAATATAGAAATTCTATATACAGTTAGAAATCAAATGTGATTGGTGTCTTGTCTCATATTATCACACGTCAACATTTGAATAATTTAGATTAATGTAGTGTTTCCTGGTTATAATTCATTCTGTCAAGAGTCCATTTACTTCATTCATCATATATTCACTTTTATCACACATAAAGTTCCATGAAGAGAGGATCCAAATTCTGCGGCATATCAAAACTTTTTTTAAAATCAGTGCAATAGTTACTTCACCTAGTAATTAGTTACTTTAAAATATTTTAACTCCATTGCTTTCTTGAAGAAAAAAACTAGTTACTATATTTAATTACTTTTTGAAAGTAACTTGCCCAACACTGTTCTGGACTGACTTCTGCCGCTATAATTGTTTAATTTTATTAATGTATCGTCACATTTACCCTCAGCCCTCCGAACTCCACACATCTTCACTCGACCTTTTTTATCACATTTTTTTTTTCTTTTTCTCGTCGTTTTGCGTGTCAAAACAAAAGAAACTGACCTCCTGCAGACTTCATTTCATGAAATAATTAACCTCCCAGGTGGGGTCATATATATCTATATAATGCACAGGATGTTTTCCAGCACGTGGACGTACCGTTACAACACCGAGCGGTTTTTATAGAGTGAAGAGAAAAGGCTGTGATGACCTTCAGAGACGCCTGTGGAGGTCGCTGGAGTCGTAAACGCTGCAGGCGAACCGTCAGTCTGGCGTTAAAGTCATGCGACTGCCGTCTTTGGCCTTAAATGTGAGGATTGATGGAGTTTTAGCAGCTCAGTTGATTTCCTGATTCCAAAACACGTCGGCAAGAAAGTGAAAACTGTCAGCTGAAGAGACGCAGACTGAAGTCTTGGTGAGATCTTCCAGAAGACAGAAAACATCTCCACTGTTTTCTCGCCGCAGTTCCTCCGCCGCTCCGTCTCCGGTTCCACTGACAGCGATCGGCTCGTTATCGGAGACGCGTCCCTGAGCGATCGAACCCTGAACTCATCGCTGGGGGGGGGATCGGTGGAGCAGCGGAGCGCCGTGCCGGACAGGCGGGCCGGTGACAGCGGCCATCGATCTGAGACGTTTAATCCATCAGAGAGCCGTTATCTGCTCTCACATACAGTCGCCTGGTTTCTAACGTCAGGACGGTATTCTTAACTTCTTCACCTCTCCTTCCAGAGTCTGGGTTCAGGCTCCAGCCCAGCAGCGACTTTACAGTCATTTTTATCCACAGAAAGTGTTGAAAACCATCATATTCTGATGGCATTCAGATACAGGCACATTGATATGGACATAAATGAAAAAACAGAATAAAAACTGATTTGAAAAATTTTGAAGATGAATTATTTTCTGTATTTTTTTTTTTCAGATTTTTTTGACCGTGAACCAAGAAAATATTTTATGCACAAATGAAGATTTGTTAAATTAGATATTTTATATATGAGTTGGTCTGAGAATGATTTCTACTACATGACGTACATTTTTTTCACTTTCTTATTTAAAAAGATGATTTTTTTTACTATGTTTAATTGTTTCCCAAAAAATTTTCCCACCAAAAAATCTTTCCCAAATGAATTGTTTTAAGAGGTTTTTCCTGTGTTTTAACCATAAATTAACTCCATGTGTTTAGCACCTTTGCAGCAGTGTTAAATATTGTTAAATGACATGAGCTGGTTTGACAATGCTAATTATATTAGATGAATTTTTCTTTTCGGGGGGGGGGGGGGGGGGGGGGGGCAGTAAAATTCCCACCTAAATCACGAAAACACACTTCCAACCCTTTCTCTTCCTTTAAGAAATAAAAAAAAAACAAAACAGTTTTCTTTTTTGTTTTAGCCCCATTTTTTTCCTATGACTGAAAAAAAAAATCGATTTTTCATTGTCAGGATTTTGATTTTTTTTTTCCCGCCAGACGGCTGTGACAAGTTGCTTTTAACCTCTTGCGTGTGGAGTAAAACTAGTCCAGTGACCCCCTCCCCCGACGCAAACACACACACACATCTATACATTAGCAGAGTATTGACGTGTTTCTTCTTTTCAGCCGCTGCTCGGTCGGCTTCACCGCGGGTGACTGCTGCTGGTCCTCGCTGCGGTTAGCATAAAACCCTGTGTGTGTGTGTGTGTGTGTGTGTGTGTGCGCCAGCACTAATTAATTCACCCCCCTCCACCCGCTACAGCCAGGAGGCGTTTAAGCTCGGCTCGGGATTTATGGAAACTCCACATATTAGGGAAATCTCACACTGCAGTGCGCCAGCGCGCGCGCGTGTGTGTGTGTGTGTGTGTGTGTTAGCGTTAGCCACACTGCATTAAGCTAATCCTTAAGCTAACAGTCACACACTGCATTGTGTCACTGTGACATTCTGAAGCTCCTGAATTTAAATATTAATTTGTTCAATCATCAGCTGATGGCGGGTTCGTCACCAGATTAGCATGTTGACGGATCGGGAAGCTGTTCGTCACACACACACATGTTTTCACCAGCGAGAGTGTGAAGACAGGACAGTCTGCCGCACAGAAGGTCACATGACAGAAAGTTGGGAGCTGGACGGCGTCCCAGCCTCACTTCCTGTTGATTCACACCGACTCGTTACTGCCGAGAAGAACTGGACGATCAAACATGAAGGAGGGAAGAACGCAGCTCCGCTACTGACCAGGAGGGGGAGCACTGAGAGCTAACCAGCTAACTTAACCAGGAACTCAATCCACCAAATACACAGGAAGTAGTTACTTTATGTTGGCTGGAGTTCCAGCTTTTATTCAGCTCTATAATCTGACGTTAGAGGAGGAAGATGCTCTATAATTCACCAGATTAAATATTCATTCTTTTAGAATTTCACATTAGAATCATTTCCACTAATTTCTCATAGTTCTCCATGTTTCCTGCCTCAGCAGCGGCGCTCCCTCACCGCCATGCGGTTAGCGCTCTGGTTAGCACTCCTAGTAGAGCTCCTGGTAGCACTCCGGTTAGCACTCGGCTCCGGTTAGCACTCCAGTTAGTCCTCGGGTTAGCGCTCCTATTGGTGCTCGGGTTAGGGCTCCAGTTAGCACTCCTGTTAGCACTCCGGTTAGCACTCCTGTTAGCACTCCGGTTAGCACTCCTGTTAGTAGCACTCCGGTTAGCACTCCTGTTAGCACTCCGGTTAGCTCTCCTGTTAGTGCTCCTGTTAGCTCTCCTATTAGCGCTCCTATTAGCACTCCGGTTAGCTCTCCTGTTAGCTCTCCTGTTAGCGCTCCGGTTAGCGCTCCGGTTAGCGCTCCGGTTAGTTTTCCTGTTAGCTCTCCTGTTAGCTCTCCTGTTAGCTCTCCTGTTAGCTCTCCTGTTAGCTCTCCTGTTAGCGCTCCAGCCGACTGTAACCTGGTTTTCTGTCGGCCAGAGCATTAGGTTTCCCCGGCCGCTCGCCGTGCTGCCCTGCCGCTGTGACAGCTGCTGTATTGATTCCGTATCGATTCACCGCCAGCCGCTGGCAGTGGGACCGCCGGCCGGTGGAAACCGCCACGCGGCTAAACGCTAGGCGCTAATGCACATAAGCAAACACTTCTGACATCTTTGCCATCTTTCCTTCAGCCACTGAATCCAGCTCTGGCTCAAGACTTTAGTCTGTTATATGAATTTTGTCAAGGCGTTTAAGCTAAGCCTTTGGCTGCTGGAGGAAAACAGCTCAGCCTTCATTGATTCTGTTATCTGTGATTGGAGTTTGTCTGATTGTTTGTTTGATTTCAGTGTTTTGCAGTTTACTGGTTGTTTGGAGGAGTTCAAACTTTAGAAATTGATTAAGCTTTGGTGGTTCAGACTTCAACAGGTCATCTCAAAACAGTTTCTTCATTCTGCTGCAGGTTTCGTCTCCTCAACTACGTAATTGTACTGTTGGAAGTTTTCTCTCCTGTAAACCTCAATAATCAAGATTAATACTCTGCGACTGGCTGGGATTGTTGTTTATTGAACCCTTTTCTAAGAGAAGCTGCTGTAGGTTTATATTTTTTCACCCTAAAAAATAAAGTATCAAATATATTTATTTTGCTTGATGAAAAAAACTGAAATGTATCACTGAATGTGTTTCTGACTGGTTGTTTTCTTTTAAATGTTGAGTTTCTTGATCTTAAAAGAACCCAGAGAAATGGTGATTTATCAAACGGTTCTGTTTCGGTGTCACCAGGTTCATGTTAATACTCTGGATCTTCTCCAAATCCCTCAAAGTGTGAAAACACTTCTTAAAAAGGCGGTCAGGTTTCAGTGCAGAGCTCTTCCTTCCTCTTTTCTCCAGTTGTACAGCTTCACAACTCGTCCGTCTCCAGCTGCAGGAGCGCCGTCGCCCCGCAGGGATCCACGCTGATTCTGATTGAATGGCAGCAGGAACCGGTTCCGTCTGCTATTGGCGCCTGATTTATGCCACAGAACGACGCCCGACCGCAGGTATTTCAGCAGGAAACCTGCAGGAGGCACCAGGTGATTCCTAAACACTCGGTTCTTCCTCCAGCAGGGCGGCTGATCAGATCACGACGATCACAATTGATAAGTAGAATTGAAAAACCAACTTCTACGGGTACCACATCCCAAGAAACCCCAGATAACACAAATCAGACATTTAGCGGTAATTAATAACATTAATAACATTTGAAATAACAATGCTAACACTGTTTTCCAGGTTACCAGTTAGCATTAGCCCGTCTTTCAGTACTCCTGAAGATACGGTTTTGACGTCTGAATTCACATCGAGTCATACGAAACTGCAGATCGGCGGGAAATATTCACCACAATCCTCAGTGTGTTAGCTGCAGGCAGGCTAACAATGCTAACGCCATGCTACCAAGGGATGAGAAAAGATGTTGATTTTTTGGGGGGGGTTTATATGATTGATGTTTGGCAGTTAGACCTTAAAAATATGACGCTAATGCGAAGAGTATTACCACAGTGTACACAAACTCGTTAAAGTCTTGCTAACAAAATGCTAATGCTACATGAAAAAGCTACTTTATTAGGTGCAAAAACAGAAAAAGCACTACATTTTTATGATAAAAACCCACTTCCTCGATTATATAACTTTATGCCTGTGAACAGTCATCGATACATCCAGTTTCAGCCTGAGTGCCACGCCTCTGCAGGCGGCCAATCAGAGCCATGACTGTAACACTCCTCATATGATCATGGCCTGTTCCGTCCAATCACAGCACAGCTCCAATTGTTTCCATAACTAGACAAGATTTTTGTGTTTCTGCAGTTAAATGGAACACACACACACACACACACACACACACACACACACACACACACACACACACACACACACACACACACACACACACACACACCACAAAATATAATAATTCCCATCAGCACCACAGGGAAGAAACCTGATGTGGAAACAACTCTGCAGCTGAGGCTTATGGGAAATTCATAAGGAGAGAATGACTTCTCTGTGTATGTGTGGGTGTGTGTGTGTGTGTGTGTGGGTGTGTGTGAGTTTTGATAAGTGGAACACACACTCACACACACGTATTGTGAGTTAATCAATGTCGTGGACGTGAAGCTTTGACCTTTTCTGGATTTGACCACCTGCTGCTGAGCCAGGAAAAACCTTGGTGTGTGTGTGTGTGTGTGCATGTGTGTATGTGTGTATGTGCGCGCACCGTCTCTCCCGCTGCAGTGTGTAGGAGCTCCTGAAGAAGCCCAGCAGCTCGTCCTCGATGGCGGCCTCGAAGCTGACGTTGAGGCGGTACAGCCTCATGGGCTTCAGCTCGCGGTGCAGAACCACCACGTACATCTGATTGGCCGGGAACGGGAAGTGGCGGTGCACCCGCATGACTCCGCCTCCTGGCTTGTTGGCCGGACGCCCGACGCCGCCCTCGGCCGTGACGGACACCCGGTCCACCTGAGAGCAGAGCGGGGATGAAGACATATGTCAACAAGAAGAAAACCAAAAACAGCAAGGAGGAAAACAACCCAGATAACAACAACAAGGAGGAGCACAACAACAACAAGGAGGAGAAAAACAACAAATAGCAACAAAAAAAAAAAAAAACAGAGTGAAAAAACAATAATAAAGAAGAGTAAAAACAACAAGAACAATGAAGATCAAAACAACAACAACAAAGACAAAAAACAACAAAGAAGGGCAAAGAACAACAGAGTGAAACAAACAAAACTAGGGATGTCCCGATCCGATATTGATATCGGATATCGGTCCGATATCAGCCAAAAAACGAGTATCGGATTTTATCGGATTGAATCTAAAATCTCCGATAAAAGCGCTCCGTTAAGCTGTCCATTTTCCGCTCCAGCACTTCTATCCAGAGGTGACTCTGGTTCACATTCTCAAACAGTAGGTGGCAGTAATGCACCTTAACGTTGGTGCCGTCTGCCACAAACGCCTGGATCCAGCCAATAGAACGTCTCTGATCAGGCATGCAGAGCCCACGTGGTCACAACACAGCTGCCTCTGTGTGGTACTGTAGGAGCAGGATGGCGCCTTGTGGCAGTATTTACTGTGAACTCGGACAGAGACGCTGCAGCTGAGTACAACACTTGTCATGCAGAAGTTTCCTGTGGTGGCAGAGAACCTGGAACGTTTAATACGACCAACCTCATCGCACATGAGTGAAGTCTAAGAGCCAGTCAGTGAACCCGGAGCTGTGAACTATGAAGTTGGACAGTGGGCAGTATTGTGTTGTTGTTTTTGTTGTTTTTATCCTCACCTTCAGTTGTTCCACCATTTACTGACAGTAAAAAATAACTGAAGAGGACTGGAATTGTTTGCACTATAAAAGTATAATTTGGTTTTATTGGAGTTATTTAGGTTATTCTTCAGCATATTCTAATGTATTTATTTTCTTATTTATTCAACTGTAGAGCACAGCAGGTATTATGTTGAAGGTTAAAATTTTTGTAACCAATCGCTTAATAATAAATGGGTCGGTTTTTCTCTTACCTACTGTTGCTGACTGTTGTTCTCTGTGTAACATCACTTGATCAAGCCTTCTCCAATATTCCACACCACAAAATAAGTAATGAAAGTATGGATGATTCACGCTGATATCGTATCGGACCAATATCGGTATCGGCCAAAACGCAAGGTTGCAATATCGGTATCATATCGGAAGTGAAAAAGTTGTATCGGGACATCCCTAAACAAAACAGTAAAAAAACAACAAAGAAGAACAAACAACAACAAAGACCAAAAACAACAAAAAACAAACGACAAAAACCATTAAGAGATTCAAAAAACAACAACAAAGAAGAACAAAAAACATGCAGCAAAAAAACAACAGAGTGAAAAACAAGAATAAAGAAGAGCAAAAACAACCAAAACGACGACGAGCAAAACAGTGAGTGAAACGAGTGAAACAAACAAAGCAGTAAAACAACAAAGAACAAACGGCAAAAACAACAACAAATTCTAAAAAACAACAACAAAGAAGAACAAAAAACAACAAAGAGAAGAAAAACAAAGAGAAAACAGCAAAATACAGCAACAACAAAAAAAGGGCAAAACAATAACAAAAATAAGCAAAATCAACAAGGAAGAGCAAAAAACAAGTGAAACAACAGCTAAAAGAAAAAAGAAATAATAATATAAACACGAAAAACAAACATAACAGATCAGTGAAGAAAGAAAAACTGACAACAGGAAGAGCACAGCGGGAAGAAAACCTAAACTTTAAAGATCAACAACAACAAGGAAAGAGAACAATAACAAACAACAAAAGAAGAAAATGAAGATGCATCACGAGCGGAAAAAGAAAAACAACGCGGAGAACAAAGAGGAAAAACATCGATTTGAAATGTTGAAAACGAAGCTGTAAAACATGAAAACAGGAGGTCGGAGTTCTGACTTCACACACAAATAAAAACATCAAATCAATGATCATCAGAAGCTTCAGCGTCAGACGTTAAGCACTCATCAATATTTCAAACTCAACATTCCTTTCATGTTTCCACCTGACGTCCAAAACATCTAAATAAATAAAATGAAATGAAACTATTAGTCATCAGGAGCAAGCGGCCGGGCATGAAAGAGCCGGGGTCTGAGCAGCGGTGCATGCTGGGAAATGTGGAACAGTCGGGGTCACCGTGTTGCCACACAGCAGCCAGTCAGAACGCAGTGCGTGTTCGTGTGTGTGTGTGTGTGTGTGTGAGATCGATAGGAGCTCAGCGCCTGCTGACAGAGGGGAAACATCAGAGATTAAAAGAATGATATTCAGGTTTTTTTTTTTTCTTTTTTGTGGTGAGTCAGCGAACGCACCGTGATGCCTTCAAATGTTCCCTCCACTGTAGGACTTTCAAACGGTTTTATTTCTGATCTTGTTTCTTCCAGATATTTCAATGAAACTGTTGTTAGCAGCGCTATATTCAAGGCCCAGAGGTTTGGTGGCACAAATGTGCTGATTTAACATTAACACGCGTTAAAATCCACATTTTCAGGACCTAAAATCAAACCGAAATGGAGAAGAAGACGCAGAACGAGCACGTTCAGCTTGAAGATATGGTCTTATCTACCTGGATATGAGACGCTCGCCGTCTCCAGACCTGCAGCTAAGATTTCTGAAACGCTGAAAGAAGAACAGCGGCGTCGCACCGTCGCGGTTTTGCCGCCAAGCCTCATGAAGCGCAGCGACGAGATCTTATGCAGAACAGATCGAATCGATATGCAGAGACAGCAACGAGAGCAGCGGCTCCGGCTGCCGCACCGAACACACTCCTTTTGTTGTCTGGCTGGCTTTAATGTCTATTAAATGTATTTAAATTGAGTTAAAGCGTCCTGAATTGGGGCAGTGAACCACGAGGCGCAGCGCAGCCCTTTGAATTCGACTTGTGTTGACGGTGAATCTCGCTTCAGGATGGAAGATACACCTTTCACTTCAGGTAAGTAAAGAAAAGCACAGAGTTTCAGTGAGAAAACCAAACGTCTGTCTGTGGAGTGTGTATTCATGTCCATCTGATCACACACACTCACACACACACTCACACACACACTGCTGATTTCCATGAGGATGGAACGCATTGAGAAAAAGTTATTTGAGAAATCGAACGCATTAAAACTGGAGAAACTCTCACGCATTTAAAATCTGATCAGGATGAATTCAGATAATTAAAACTCTAATTAGCAACACCGTTGGATCTTGGAGAAGAGATTATTTTCAATGGAAGAAATGATTCACTACTTCAGAAACAAAGACTTTAGACCAACGCAGTGGAAAACAGACTCTGATTGGTGGTCCTTTGGTCCGGACCGAAAGCAGAGGCCCCGCCCCTTTGTCCACCTCATGGCGAGTCACAACCAACCGCGGAACGCAGTCTTCTAATCAGCTCCTGCTTTTCAGGGGGACCAGAGTTCACCCGTTTGGTCTGGATCTGAGTCCAGAGGAGCTTGAGAAGTGGACTTTTCTACAAAGTCCCTGAAGTGGACTCTGGTCCGGATCAGACAGGGCTGCTGTGGAAGTGTCCTCAGACAATGGAGGGTCCCGGTTTCAATGGGACGCCTGAGGGGAAACAGCCAGAGAGGGAAGGACCGCGACACGCTTCCAGTCACAGCAAGTCTGGGTTCTAACAGGAACCCCAGGAGTGGAGACACGACACAGATTTCATTCCAGTTATGATTTGCTGTACCATATTGTACCACGTTGTATTGTACCGAATTGTACCACACTGTTTTCTACCATGTCGTACCACATATCTTAACCTATTGGACCCTACTGCAGCATTTTGTACCGTACCGCACCGTATCATATTGTATTGCGTCACTCCATAGTGGACCACATTGTACCGCACCGTAGCATATCATATTGCTCTGTATCGTATCATCTGGCACCATACTGTACCATATCATATCGTATCACACAGTACAATATCGCACCGTATCGTAACCTACTGTAATGAACAGTACGGTAACCATGTTTTACTGTACCGTATCATCGTGCACTGTACCGTACCGCATCATATACGGTACAGTACCATTTTGTGCCGTACCGTACCGTACCATACCGTACCATATGTCACTGTACTGAATCACACCGCACCATATCATGAAGCACTGTACTGTATCACACCGTAGCGTACCGTACTGATACCGTATCTTACTGTACTGTATCATACTGTGCTGTATCTTACCATACCGTATCGTACGGTACAAGAACACATTTGAGAAGACACTCAGGAACTCTCACTCATTCCCAAACTTTCAAAAATTCTCCAACAAACATTCAGACTTTGCCAAACGATCAGGGTTAGAAGACGTCGTTCCCCCTGAATTGTGTGAGCGTCGTTACCAGGGTGTGATTAGAAGAGTTTCTGACTCTGCTCACTTTCCTGATAAAGGCCAGAAGAGAAGCTCCGACTGTAACCGAAGCTTTTATTAGAGAGACAGAACTCCGCGATGCGTTCAGGGGACCAGAGGAAGCGTTAATTAGCAGGACGGAGCGAGCGTCACGCCGGCTCTCGTCCGCCCGGAGCCGAAGCGACCGCCGCCTGGAGGGATTGGAATCAAACCGAGGACCCCCTCCGAGGCTCAGGCCTCCACACACACACACACACACACACACACACACACTGTGTGTGACGTCTCTTTGACTCGTGGAATCCAGGGAGCTCCTCTCAGGACTCCTTCCACCGGCCGCCTTTTCCTCGCCGAGTGACGCATTAATGTTCGGCAGACCTCAGGAGACCCGGCTGGTTCCCAGCAACACCTCCCGATGCACGGCGTGCGCCGGCACTCACACGCCGAGGAGGAGGCGGCGGCGGCGTGCCGGGCTTTTAATTGGCCTCTGCCCAGATTAGACGGCTCGGCCGCTGTCTCACATTAGTCGAGCCGGCCGGGCTGGAACATGGTGGTGTTCAGGCGTCTCTCTCAGGCTTTCTCTCGCCCCAACGACCGTCTGGGAGGAAATCGGGCTGAAGCAGCAACTTTGACGGTTAATTAGCCTCGTTAGGAGAAACCTCTGTGGCCAAATCTGGAAATAAACAGCCTTTGTTAGAGAAGCTGTTTTCCACACAGAGGCAGACTGTTTGGGAAATCACAGATTCACGGAGGAGGAGGAGGAGGAGGAGGAGGAGGTGGGCGGGGCTTACAGGAGGTAGCAGGAAATCATCACATCAACACATGATCCAAGGGGAAAGCTAATACTTTGAGCAAAAATAAATTTGAATCACTAGTTGTCATGTAAAAATAATTCAACTGAATAAAACATTTAGAATCAAGAAACAAAACTAACATGCAAAATGAATGGATATACACGAGCAATGCTACATGCTACATGCTAAGGCTGTTATGGCATTAAAACAAGTGATGCTACATGCTAACGCTCTTAAGGGCTCACACACTAGCGATGCTACATGCTACATGCTAACGCTCTTAAGGCTTTGACGACTTGTCTTCAAGCACCGTCAGTTCAGAAAATACCACAAACTTGAACGTTCTTGACAGAATCGGGGAGGTCATGTGGGTCATTGTCTAAACAGGAAGTGGATGGAGTGTAGTGTGACGTACAAACGTGATCTTTCACAGTCGGAACCCAACAAATGTTCATGATAACATGAAGCCAGACAGGCGACCAGCAGCCACCAGCCGGTGCCAGATAAAGCCTGCGTGACGTAAAAGCCATGCGATGTTTTGTTTTCTGAGGTCTGCACTTCGTGAGAACGATCAGATGAACTTTATCATCCTTGAATAAAACCTGTCCCGAGGCTGAGTCTGGAAATTCCGAATTGACAGTCCTGAGGAAGCAGCTGAGACTTTTCACATCATGTGAACCACAGCGTCTTTATTTACTTCAAGCTCCCTCAGACTGAATCTGGTTTCTGCTGCTTTCTTTTATCTTTATGGAATCAAGCAACATTAAACTAATAGAGTCAAACAGCTGTAGAAAGGGAGAAGCAGAGCTGTGGTTTTTACTGGAAGTCCGTGATTCCTGTAATGGTTTGATTCACTCAGAACTGAAGGGAAATAAAAGGGAGGCGTTACGCCGGGATACAGAATCCCTTTGATCTTTTTTGACCTCCTGACCCCCCTTCAGGGCTGATCTCACTGCCGGAGACTCGGGACACCAAAAGCCGTATTGTGCTCTCGCCAAGGCGTCAAGTGGGTCAAAGAGCCGCAGTAAACACACCAAGGACCGGAGGGAAACAGACCGTTTGGAACGCCACGGAAAACCGAATGCCGGACCTCCAAAATAAAACTCCTCCGGTTGTGTCAGTACGTCGTTTCTGCTCCTGGTGTGACTCAAGTCACCATCAGGTCTCCACCTGGTCTCCACCAGGTAACCCTCTGGTCTCCACCTGGTCTCCAGTCCAGTGACACAGACCCTTAAAGCTCTCTGGCGCCCCCTATCGGAGGATCACGGCTCCGAATGAAAACAACACGACCTTACAGAAAGTTTTAACTCTGACTTTCAGACGTTTTATGGACCTGACGATCAAGTCGACACAAGTTGGTACGAAGTCAGATTCTTTGGGTTTTAATGAATGAATGAATGAATGAACGAACTTCATCAAACGTGCTTCAGTATCTTAAAAGTTCCTCCTTAAAGAAGTTTTAAACATGACACAAAAACATTATCTGGTCAAGATTTTTGCACATTTGCAATTTTTCTAACTTGACCGTGAATTCCTGAGCGTGTGAACGAGGACACAGCCTCCACCACCTCCACCTCCACACCACCAATCAGCTTCAGCTGCAACATGAAAGTACTAAAGCGTCGTTTTTTTTATCAATCAGCTCCTTGAACTGGTCTATGAATGAAAAGTTTTCCCAGGATTTGTTCAGTATATTTTCGATTGAAGCCACTTCCTGATCACACATTCAGACACAGTTTCACTGAAAGCAAACTAGCGGAATTAGCATCATCGCGAAGCAAGCTAGCACTGATTTTGTTGATTTATTGACAGAAACTCGAGACCAATCATACGTCTGGATGAGGGCCGTCCGGTTTAATCGCATTAATTAACTCAAATTCCACTAGCGTCATCACTTCCTGTTTGGACTGACGGAACATTTTCCATTACAGGCGAGAAACACCGACTGTTAAACATGCTACTAAAAAAACGTGATTAATCGTGATTAACTGTGGAAGTCCTGCAAATAGTCATGATCAATAAAATCAATCTGTTGACTGCCTGAATCTCAGGGGAACGTGTTGGAAAAGGAAATACGTCATTAGACATTTTAGATTTTTTCGGTCAAAACAAAGTAAACTGACAAAACTACGAAGCAAAGCTGATGGACTTCAGTTCGGTTTGGTTCCTTCTCACCAGACGGACGTTTTCCACGTCGATCCGAACTTTGACTACTTTCAATTAGCGGGCTAGCCGAGTCCGAGAAGCGTCAAAATGTGATTAATCGAGATTAATTACAGATTTAAAGAATTAATGCTTTGACAGTCCAGTCTTGATTCTGGCCGATGAGGTCCTGCTGTGACTGACTCCATCCCGCCGGCCGCTCCCTCACAGGCTAACGTCACGCTGCTGAACGACGGACGGATTCACCGGACGCTCGCCTCAGTCACGTTTCCCCCAAATCAGCATCACAAGCTTCACGCTCTGCGTTTCATTTTGCTACATTCCTCGGAATTAGAGTGTGTGTTGGAGTTCAGTTCCTCCATTACGGCTAATCTGTCTGAGCTGGATCTGGTCCTGGTCCTGGTCCTGGTCCTGGTCTGATTCTGATAATTCTGTTTGGTGGGAATTCATCAAAGTTTTAGTGAAGCCCTCCTGCTTTTATTTTTTCAGAAAGTCTTCCTAAATACCAGCTTTGGAGTCATTGTGAATTAGAGAACAGAACCAGACCAGACGGGACCGGGGCGGGTCCAGGAGGGATTATCTGGGGCCACATGGTTCTGAAGGTTCAGGATCGTCTGTTAAAAAGCTCTGGAGAGCTGAACTCTGCTCTTCTGTGTTTGAGAAAGTAAAGATCAGTGAAAGCTGGAGCGGTTACCAGGACCTGAGACCCCGCCCCCCCCTGCCCCCCCATCCCCCGCCGTACCTCCAGGCGGTCGGCGTGCAGCACGATGAAGCGCGTGGCGTTCAGGCACTCCAGCTCCAGGCTGACGTCCCCGGAGAAGGTGAAGTTGTCCATGTGGACGGCGAGCCGCAGGTCGTAGTGCCGCGGCCGCAGCGTCCCGGGCAGCCGGGAGTTCCTCCAGGGCTGCGCCGCCGCCGCCGCCCCCGCCTCCTCGTCCCCGCGCTCCCCCCGGCTCCCGTTCAGCCGGGCCGAGCCGCGGGAGCCCGCCTCGCCGCCGCGCTCCCGCCCGCCGCCGCCGCCGCCGCTGCTGCACTCCTCGAAGCGCACGCCCAGCGCCACGGCCACCGCCGTTACCACGATGAGCGTGAGCACGGACAGGGCGAAGCCCAGCACCAGCCGCTTGTGCACCGTCACGTGGCGCTCGGTGGTGCGCGGCCGCGCCGCCGCCGCCGCCGCCTCGGCCCACTGCTCCGACAGGCCGCGGCCGTTGCGCACGGCGCCGGGGCTGCTGTCGTTCAGGCCCATCTCACCGGAACTGTCACTGCGAGGCCGGGGGGGTCGAGTCACGGCTCGGGGACAAAGTCATGGGCGAGCCGATCCCGACTCCCGGATCCGGCCTGGGTGGGTGACCTCTGACCTTTGACCTCTCCGCTGCTGCCGACGTCCTTCAGGCGGCGGAGAATCGGCGCCGCGGCTCGTCTCACATCTCACACCACAGATCCGACGGACCGGGAAGGACGAGGCGGGCGACAGGAGGGGGGTGGGGGGGGGGATCAACGCCGCATGGTTCGATTCCAGCAGGAGCAGCAGGAGCAGGCGGAGGTGGCGGTATGCTGTTGAGAGTGTGGCTGTACGCCGACCGGACCATAGACCTCCGGACCGGCTCCGGAGGACCAGCAGTCCCGGTCCGCCGGGAAGTTCAGCTGCTCCCGCCCCGCTGGTCCAGGACCCGGGACCCGGGACCCGAGACCCCCCTCCGGCTCGGGTCTGGCCCCCCTGATGGACCCCGGACTCACAGAGACGCTGGAGGTTTTCCTCCTGGGGGGCCGGTGGTGATGGAGGGAGGCAGTAACTCTCCCTCTCTCTCCCTCTCTCTCTCTCTCTCTCCGGGGGGTAAGTGGATGATTTACAGCCTCCTGTGGGGGTATTTCACCGGGGATGGGGGTAAATCACCGGAGACCCGGGGTGGGAGGGGCTGCCGGGGGACGGACTCGCTCACGAGGAGCCAGATGGACGCCGGTGATCCTCCGGTAACTTCGGTGGTTCGGGACGGTCCCGGTCGGAGCGCCTCCGCCCGGCCCGCCGCGCCGCCAGCCCCGGGAGGAGAGCAGAGCAGAGCTCCGCCGCGCGGTGCGATCCGCCCGGTAACTTCCTTAAAAACAGCGCAGAAAAATCCCGGTGGGTTCCAAGGATCCGCGGCGGCCGGAACGCAACAGATCCCCGCGGTGAGCCTCCTCCCGGACCCGCTCCGGTACCCGGTACCCGCCACCCGCCGCGGCCGCTCCGCAACTTTTTCAGCCCGGGAAGAGCGTCCGCCACCGGCGACGCTGCTGCCGCTTCTGACCGCCGAGCTCCGCTCCCGGTGATGGAGATGAAGAGGAGGAGGAGGAGGAGGAGGGGGAGGAGTGGGGGGGGATCAGCATCCCTCCATCCACACAGGAGGACTGAGAGACGAGAGGAGGAGAGAGAAAGAGAGAGAGAGAGAGAGAGGAGGAGCATGAGGAGGAGAGAGAGAGAGAGAGAGAGAGGAGGAGCATGAGGAGGAGGGAGAGAGAGAGAGAGAGAGAGAGGTGGAGGTGGACAGCGCTGTTTTGAATGAAAGCTCCTCCCTCCTTCTCTCTTCTCTCCTTTCTTTTCTCTCCGGATTTTTTTTTTTCCCAAATCAGACAAAAGCAAATTAAGGATGAGAGACACGTGGAGCTCCTGCAGCACATTTCTCTTTAAATTAACACCTCCGTCCACACGGCTGCGACCTCTCTCCTCCTCCTCTCCTCCTCCTCTCTCCTCCTCCTCCTCTCCTCTCCTCCTCCTCCTCTTCCTCCTCCTGCTTCTTCATCCAACCCTGGGAGTGTTTCTAAAATCAGCTTCATCACACAAAATGCACAGAAACGAGTGTGAACTCCTCATTAAAGGGTTAAAGACAAGGACGCCACTAAAAGATTTCACAGTCATGTCCCAGTTGTTTCCTTCAAAAGAATTAAAAAATGGCCAAGTTGACTCAAACAGGCAAGAAAGAAAAAGTGCAGGGAAATGATTAGAACAGAAATAAAGACAAATGAGCCGGTCTGGCATCATCAGTTTAGGAAAAAAAAAAACGTGATGCAAGTTCCAAAAAAACAACATAAATTAAAAGAAAGCTTCCAGAAGCGAGTGTGTTTGAGGGCATTTCCTTTGGGACTGGATTCTACTTTCATATATTCAGATTTTCATCTCATCTGATGATCCAAACTCTCTGAAATGTAGATTAAAACTCAAATTAAACAGTGAAAAAGGCATTTCTCTTTAATTTCAGGCTGGAATTCACTAATTACATTTGACAAACCTTCAAAACTAATGATGTAAATTCAGTTTTGATGACTTTCAAGGAAATAAAGTCTATAATCGGTTAAAACAAGATAGATTCCATCCATTCTCCTCTGTATTTATGACCAGATCTGCCCTCTGCAGGACCAACATCTCATTACACCTAAACCACTTAATCTGAACAGGATTTATAATCCAGAAGGAACAAGATCAAGAGCACAGAATCATGGCTGTTGCTCCTTTAGGTTCACAGAAATTTGAACATTGGAGGATTTTTACTGTTTTCTTGAGGATTTCAGACTTTCTATGAAAGAAGTTTCACGTTTATAGACATCTCTTGGAAAAGGATACAGCACGCCCTTTGGAATCTGAAGAGCTCAAGAAAACATCCAATAATGGTCAAAACCCGGGAATACAAATCAAGACGTACCAAGAAAAAGTATTGCATAATTCCTTTTCACCAAAATGACTGAAAAGAAGATCCAAAAACACAAACCAACCCAACACACCTTGAAACAATCCACAAAACTCGGCAACAGAGATTCGTTTGATTGGTTTTGATGTGAAAATAGAAGAAAAAAAAAAAAAAGAAAAACTCGCATTTTGGTCCAAAGAGTCCAAAACACCTGACAGAGGAAACACAAACACTTCCTGTGTCCTCACTGTGGGCGGGACTAAAGGGACACCGGGAGCCAATGAGAGGCTGGGAGCCAATGAGAGGCTGGGAGCCAATGAGAGGCCAGGAACCAATGGGAGGCTCAAACTGAAAAGTTATTTTATTGTACGTTTTTAATTTTTACAACCAAATAAATGAGCTTAAAAAAACATGTCTAACTTTTAAAAAATAAAGATGGATGAAAAAAAAAAACCTAGCTGTTGACATATTTACCAAAAATAGCAGCTGGAGTAATCTGAATTCTTCTGACTGTCATGACAGTTTTACTTCCTCTGGTCCTGGAATCGGTTCAGCCACTTCCTGCTCTGGGTCGTTCTTTACTTCCTCTCGTCCTGGAATCGGTTCAGCCACTTCCTGCTCTGGGTCGTTCTTTACTTCCTCTCGTCCTGGCCTCCAGCTTTGTTGGTACTTTTATAGGAATCTACTTTGGTACTGATGCCTGAGTTTGAGATTCTGCTGGATTCTACTGTGTTGTTTTGCGTACTGGGTTCTACTTCTTCCCGTTCTGGCTCTGATTTCTTCGTCAACGTGTTCAGATTTGAATATTACTTCATTTCCTGTTGTGGATCCAATAAAGTTAAATCCAAAACCGCGTTGAACAAACACGTTGAAGTTTGTATGATTTCAGAAATGCGGACCTGATCTTCTCTCCAGAGAGTATTTACGGATCTATCCGGAGCGAGAACAGTTTGGAGAGGTTAAAAGCGGTGCGTTCAGGAGCCATCCGTCACAGCCACAACAGAAGGAAACCACAGAGCGCTCGCCGCCGTGACGCCGCGGCTTTGTGCTGCTTGTCAGCTGAATAATTTAAACTTTGCGACATCAGTAGATTCATACTGAAGCGTGTTTATTCGACGCGTCCATGATGAGGTCCATCCATTCAGGAAATGTACTCACACTCCTATTAAATGAAAGCTGCATGAATAATAAAGCGTGTGCTTCCTCCGGTATTACCACATAACGCAGCGCCGAGTCTGTGAAACCGAGACAGGATATTTTCTCATTGATCTCTGATCGGCGTTGAAGGTAAAGACTGTTCTGTATTTATAGATCTGCAGTCAAGATTCCAAACCGGAGGGTTGAGTCTGCGTCCCGAGGGACCGAGGCTTTATTTTACAGCGAAACGCTCAAGAAAGAGAATATTTACTGACACTTCAGGCTGCACTCATCCCCAAGTCTCCAGATAGACTCCAGATACAGCGATACACTGGCTCTCATGGTTAAAGAAACACACACACACACACACACACCCAGTGAGACCCGCTGGCTCTGGTGAGGGGCTTACTTAAAAGAAAAAAACCTGACCAAGACATCGTCGACAAAGAAAACTGATTGTTTCTTCAGCAACAGGTGGCAAATGGGAATCTTGTTGATTATTTTTAAAGCGGAGTTCTTAAAGTCTTGTTCTGGTCTTGGTCTCAAACCCTTAAAGTCTTGGTCTTGTCTTTGTCTTGACTCAGTCTTTACTTGGTCTTTGCCTCTTGAAGTCTTGGTCCAGACTTGGTCTCAAACCCCTAAAGTCTTGACCTGGTCTCAAGTTTTCAGGTCTTGTTGTGGTCTTGGTCTTGACTCGGTATTGGGCTCTTAAAGTCTTGGCCTTGACTCTGTCTAGTCCTCGAAAAGTCCCGTTCTGGTCACGGTCTTGAATTGGTCTCTGCCTCTTGAAGTTTTGGTCTTGCCTCTGTCTTGACCCAGTCTCGGCCTCTTAAAGTCCTGTTCTGGTCTTGGTCTTGCTTTGGTCTTGACCCGGGCTCTGCCTCTGGCTTCCTCATTCTCTGGTCTTGGTCTTAACTTGATCTCAGCCCATTAAAAGCTTGTTCTGGTCTTGGTCTTGCCTCGGTCTCGGGCTCTTAAAGTCCTGTTCTGGTCTTGGTCTGGTCACGGTCTTGGATTCAGTGTTCTCCAGCCCCAGCATTATCATCCCATGTAACATCCCCTCATCCCTGTAAACTGGAGTTGTGTCACTGATGCGTCCTGCTGGAGGGCCACTGGTCACACGTTTCCCACCGTTACCAAGGTGACACCCGGCACAGACGTCAGCGCTCACACCGCCAGATGTTTGATGGTCGTCTGGAGCTCCTGATGGGTCGTCACACGAACCATTAACTTTACTGCACACACACACACACAGATATGAACACACAAACAAATGCACAGGTACACACACACACACACACACACACACACACACACACACACACACACACACACACACACACACACACACACACACACACACACACACACACACACACACACACACACACACACACACACACACACACACACACACACCTGTTCATCAGGAGGTGCTAATACTGTCAATGATGAGGACAGAAAGACACAGACGCCAATGCTAATGCTAATCACTGTCGTTTATGAAGAGAGTGGACAGACTGCTAGCATGGTCTGCTAATGCTAGCATGCTAGCAGCAGCCGACGCCGAGAACCTCCATCCAGGCGCCTCGGTTTGCTGTCGGCAGACTGTGTTTATCCACATTCTGCTGTGATGTTTAAGGTAATTGCTGCCATTAAAAAGAAAGTCAATATAAAAGAAAGAATTTACCGTTGTCTGCAGAGTGTGTGTTATATATATACATACATTTATATATACATACATAAAACTACTTTAATTCCAGCAAAGTGTGAAAACGTCTGAAGAGCTGAGGTTTAACCAAACTTGTCCGTGCTGGAGGATGTTACAGTCTGCATCATTGTACTAGTTAGCTGGGAACGCGCGCGCACACACACACACACACACACACACACACACACACACACACACACACACACACACACACACACACACACACACACACACACACACACACACACACACACACACACACACACACACACACACACACACTGACATTGCATGGCCAATTAGAGTTCTGTTTCAGCCAAGTAGATCAAGGTGGAAGACAGCAGGGATAGAGAGATAGAGAGAGAGAGAGAGAGAGAGAGAGAGAGAGAGAGAGAGAGAGATCAGTGGGCGTCACACTCTCCTGCAGCCCCGAGGAAGATTGGTGTCAAGTGCAAAGAACACACACACACACACACACACACACACACACACACACACACAGTGGGCAGAAAATGTAATGAATGTGTAGCACAAACTGTGTGTATGTGTGTGCATGGTCATGTTGTGTTGGTGCATATGTGAGTGTTCGCTAACGTGTACGAATGTGTGTGTGCGCACGCTCACTGGGTGTGTGTGTGTATTCATGCACGTGTGTGTGTGTGTGTGTGTGTTCTCTGTACTTGACACCAATCTAACAGCAGCAGAGGAACAAAAAAAAAAAGAAAAGTGAAGCGAGCGTGTCAGGATCAGAACAGGCTGCACACACACACACACACACACACACACACACACACACATCCAAACATCAATATTTCAAAATTCCTTGAAAGCGAGCATCCCTCCATGATTCATGAGTCACGGCGGTACGGTCTGACGGCGGCGGCGGCGCCGATGCAGATGCAGGCTGACAGAGCTTCCTGTGGTCAGTGCAGACAGAGAGCCTCTGTTTGCTGCACTCAGCTGAATCCTGATCATTGATCTGAAGCCAGTCTGAATGCTGCAGCGCCGGCGACTCACCGCAGCCTCACAACTCCACGATTCACATGCTCCTCCGTGTTCTGCATTCATTTGAACTAGTTCTGCTTATTTTATCAAGTTACAGTCAGATCAACATGTATTTTGCAACGGAAACCCGAAGAAACAAGAAGAGTTGAAGTTAAGGGGATCCAGATTTGATCCCTGAGGAACTCCATGATAAAAGATGCTTTGCTTGTGAATAAACTATTAACGCCCGACTCAGTGTTGCCCTCCGGCAACAAGCTACAGTTCTCGCTCTGATTCTGTCCCTTTACATTATTTATTTCATTTTTTAACCTTTTTCTCTTTCTGAAACCTCGCTGGATGAATGTGTCCAAGAAAATCAGGGTTTGAAAAAAAAAATGCATAAACTTTGACTGTTTCAATATGTTTATTATTTTAGATTCAATTAAAAAAAGCTTTAATTTGACACATAATTTGTGCACAGTAAAAATAATTTCCTGGTCAAATATGTCTGAAAGAAACACTATTTTCAAAAGTAAAGAGGACCCAGGGTCAGTCCCTGAGGGACTCCAAATCTCATTTTATTACAGACTCAATACAGTTTAATGGCCATTTTTTAAATGACTTTGTAATAACACTACATTATTTAGCTTCTTCCAGCAGATTAAGCCTTGTTCGTGAGGCGGTGTTCACATATGGTTCATGCACAACACATTATTGGACTAAAACTGTTGGGAAAAGGTCGAAAGTAACAATGATAATAAAGTGAAGAGGACCCAGAGTTGATCCCTGAGGAACTCCATGTCTGTTTGCTAGACTACACCTGTTTCCTCTCTTTCTTTATTTCCCTGTGGGCTTTTAAATAGATAGCATGTTCACTTTGTTTTTTCTATGTTTTTTTTTTTTTAACTTAATAATTAAGAATCGAAATAGTTTCATTTAAACTGGTTTAACCGATAAGCCTCACTCCTGGGAAGCAGTCTGCAGGAAGTGACGCCTCCTGTTTTCCTCCTGGTTTATTGTTTTCTTTCATGACAACAATCAGACGGACGGAGAGTCTTGCTCCCAGATGATGATGATGAGGAGGAGGAGGATGATGATGAAGGTGGACTGTGGGGACGGCTGGTGCTTCCAGTCTCAGACTTTTCCTCCCACTGCTGCCACTCCGCTCTGCTTTCAGGCCTGATGGACAGATTTTTCTTTTTTTTTCGCTGTTTGCTGTCAAATACAGATCAAGAAGAGACGTCTTCCTTCCCTCCAGGGTTTAATTCTCTTCCTGGGAATTTATCTCTTCATCTGAGTCAAATAAAGGTTCATTTCACCGTTTTACTGAACTCAGGCCCCGTTTGACGTTTCAGTTGAAAATGGATTGAAGAGTTTTTCATGCCGGCGTTAGCAGCGGAGCATTTCCAAAAAGTTGAGTTTCCCTGGACTTTAACGGAAACGGAGCCTTTCCAAGAAGTCGTATTTCCCACCATTTCCACAGAGGTTGTATTTTCCCATTTTCACCTGGACAAAGACGGAGCAATTTCTGAAACTTGTGTTTTTTTACTGTTTCCATTGAAACAAAGTTTGAGCGTTCTCTTTGTTTCCATGGAGACCGAGTCGGCAGATTTTCAGAAACTTGCTTGTTCCCCGTTTCTATGGAGACGGAGCATTTGGAAAAGTTCCACGAAGACGGGAGTCATGATGTTTTCAAAAAGTTGCATTTTTCCCGTTTCCGCAGAGACGGAACAATTTCACAGACTTGAATTTTCTTCCGTTTCCATGGAGACGGAGCCGGAGTGTTTTCAAAAGTTGTGTTTCCCGGGACACAGCAGGTTTTCTCTTCTCACTTGTAAACTTAACTCTCCTCTTCCCGGAAAACGGAGTCAAATGATGACATGACAACATGTTGATAATCTTCAGCCAATAGAAATGCTTGGTTAGATTTCTAAGCCCCTCCCCTTTTGTCAGCTGCAGGTTTGGTAAATGAAAATGTCAATCAAATCGCAGCCCCGCCCCCTTCAGGCCGAAGGCCTTTTAACACAGAGAGATAAATGTACAGAATAAAAGCGGCGCTCAGGTGTCATTTGTGGGCGTCTCTCGCAGTTGATGGTCTGCAAAACGGACCCGGGCCTCCATTTGTCACCGGGCCGCCGCCGCCGCCGCCGCTAATCGACCCGCTCGGGCGATAAAGACGCCACGGCGCCGTATATCAGAGTGAAATCTAACTTCTGCAGACGGGCTGGCAGGTTGTCCTCGCAGACCCTCACCGCTGATCGATGACTCGCACTCGCTGTCACTCAGCGCCGGTAACAGGACGGCGGCGGCGGCGGCGACAGCCGGCGTGGCGAGCAGCGGCTGAATGGCGCCGATCGATGGAGTCTGAGGAGACGGAGAGCAGCTACTGTCTTCTTTTATCTCTTTGTCTCTCTTCAGTCATCTGCGCTTTTCTTCATCTCAGATGTTTATCGTTTTACTCCCATTCTTCCTCCTCCTCCTCTTCTTCTTCTGCTCTGGCTTTAGCGGCTCCTCATCGTCACGGCGACCGGAGACGAGGCGCCCGGCGCTGCGGAGTGTGAGACAGCTCGCACGACAAATGTGAAACAGATTGCCTCTCCTCTCTCTCTGATAGGTCTATCTGTCCGGCCTGTCGCTTATCTGCTCATTTATCTGCACGGCAGAGTGTGTGTGTGTGTGTGTGTGTGTGTGTGTTTAGATGTGACTCTCATTGCCATGCAATCTCTTGACAGCCAGTTATTGTTTAAATTCATCAGTGTGTGTGTTTTCAGGTTTCCATGTGTACAAATAAATGTGTGCTAGCATGAGAGAGAGAGCGTGTGTGTGTGTGTGTGTGTGTGTCGCTCCACATGACGCTGATTAAAAGTGAGAGGTTTCTGATTGCATCGACCCTCCGTGGGATTATTAGCATAGTGTACACACACACACACACACACACACACACACACACACACACACACACACACACACACACACACACACACACACACAGGACTGGATGCAGGATCACTAACAGACCAACTCTTCTCTGTTTACTCTCCATATTTAAATGTATGCAGATGAGCTGGAGTCAGAGATGAATGAGTGTGTGTGTGTGTCCGCGGCGGCCGCCGTCTCTCCGTCTCCACCGAGCCCTGCTTCAAACACTCACACACACTCACACACACACACACCTCTTTAAAACGTCTCTATGAGCTGAAGGAATCCTTCAAACAGTCTAATCTGCCTTCATGCTCTGGATTAATTAAAGACGTGGACAGTGAGCAGCGGCGGCTGGAGGCCCTGCTCTGTTCACCGGGAGGAAGGACGGAGTGTGTGAGAGAGAGAGAGAGAGCAAGAGCAGGTGAGCGTGAGAGAGAGAGCGAGAGCGAGGGATAGTGTGTGTGAGAGAGAGAGCAGGCGAGCGAGAGTGTGTGTGTTACCCCTTTCCCACGGGCCAAAAAGCCCGTTTAAACCGGCTCACACCCGGCTCCTCGTGGCACTGCGAAGGGTTTAATCGGCATTCCGACCCGGGTTGTAATCGGCTCGCCTCCGAAAGGCACAGCCGCGTCGCCGCGGTAATTCACCTGATGACGTCGCCGTAGCGTGGCTACGTTAGCGTGGCTACGTTAGCGTGGCTACGTTAGCGTGGATACGTTAGCGCGCTAGTGGTTGTTTTTCGACACAGTGTGAGATTTCCTTCAATATGGCCCGGCATTGACAAGTTACTGAGAGGAGAGCTTCTCTTGATCCACGGGGAAGAAGAGATTCGTCGACGGCGCTCTTCTGCATTGTTTACTTTCGCTTTGCTCCATCGCGCTGATGATGTCATCAACATGGGACACCGTCAGCGCGGGAAAACACAGCTGTGCAGTGGAGTCACTGCTGATTGTTAGCGGGTCGACCCGCTAGCTTCAGTGGGAAAGGGGTGAGAGAGAGAGAGAGAGAGAGAGAGAGAGAGAGAGAGAGAGAGAGAGAGAGAGAGAGAGAGAGAGAGCAGATGAGTGAGGGAGAGAAAGTTTCTGAGAAAGCTTCTGATCTGAATCCCAGGAAAATCTCTTTCTTGATTAAAAACTTCTGGAAGAAAACAAAACAAACAGACAACCTGGACTGAACGCAGAAATCTACACTCTGCTCTCACCTTCATATAGATTTTCTTCCTCTGTTGTTTTTCAGCTTCAGACGGATTAAAATCGCTCTTAAACGTCGATTCGCCGTGTGAATTTTAATGTTGAGACTTTTTTCATTTTAAAGCCGAAAAACAACGAAAATCAAACTTTTTTTATGTTCAGAAAAAAACAACAGGATGAAAACGATCAAAGATGAAAAGGATTCCTGCACAAACACACACACACACACACGCAAACAAAACCTGCAGCTAAACGCCGACGTTTCTCTTCACATGACGACAAATGGTTACCGAGGAAACCGATTGAGGAGGAGGAGTCATGAAACCATGACGAAGATGACGAAAGACAGGAGCTTCCAACGAAACCTGCAGGGGTCAAACAGGAGGTCAGCAGAGCTGATGGGTCACCTGAGGGTCACAACCCCACAGCCAGCCATAGAGGCTCAACCCAGGCTTCTCGCCTGCACTGTCAGCTCAGGGGTCAGCTCAGGGGTCAGCTCAGGGGTCAGCTCAGGGGTCAGCTCAGGGGTCAGCTCAGGGTCCCCAAAGAGTCTCTAGAGGGAAAACCACAAGGTCTGTGCTTGATCAACACAGGGTTACCAAAGGTTCACCAGAGAGGTCACCTCAGGGTCCCAACAGTCACTCAAAGGGTCATGACCAGTTTACAACTTCAGGGTCAATATGAGGTCACGACAAGTTAACTGCTGTAGGGTCGCTCCAGTGTCGCGACCTTGGTGTCAGGACAGAATCAAAGTTCTGGACTGGCTCTTTTCCAAAGTGTGAGAGCGACGGAGTGGACTGGAGCTCTTGAATGTGTCGATTCTAAAGCATTCCGCAGGTTAGGAAGGTGTTCCCCTTCTCGAATGAGCAGTTCTCAAGCTGCCAGAGCTCTAGACTGGACTCTGATCCTTGACTGTCTCTGTTTCAGAGCGTCTCAAAGTTCTAAATAACAGACTTCAGTCTGACATGGAGCGAGAACATTCCAGAATCGGTAACGCTCTGGAGTGTCAGAACCAATGGAATGACTGAAGGTGTCAGACTTCTGGAACTCTTCAATGCCGTTCTTCTGGAGGTGTTCTTCCAACATACGTTAAAGGTGTGTCCTAAAACCTGCCCGCCTGGAAAGAGGAAAGCTGAATCTCCCTGAAGGAGCCGAAGGCGTGGAGAACTGGACGGAACCAGAACCCACCTGTTGCTCTTCGGCTGGTTTCCTCCACAAAATAAGAACCTTTCCTGAAGACGGTCCAGACGGAAGCGTCTTCTCACCGAGGCTGTGGAAGCGGCTGCTCGGCGCCCGACGCGTCACGAGGACCTTAAAGAGCGGCAGGTGTTCCTGCCGCCTGCGAGTTTCTGTATTTATGAAGCTGGAAAAAAACTAAAGGAGACAAACAGACAGTTTGTTCATTATTCTAATTTCCTCCTAATGACTGCATGCTTGATGCATCACCATCTGGCACACACACACACACACACACACGCATCCATTCAATCTAATGACAACACACCGCTTGTCGTAATGAGACTCCTGTTTGTTTCGCTCCGATCCAGAGCGAGGCATGATGGGTAAATGGGCTCGTTGGTGATAATTATCTGGAGCGTTTGTCCTGACAGGCGGCGGCGGCGCCTCGGAGGACGGACGGACGGACGTCCGGCTCCTCCATCCGTCCTGCTCGCAGTAAACGTGACGCCGGGTTGCCAGATAGTAAATAAAGAAAGCGCCGGGTTGCCAGGTCATCAGCGAAACTCTTCTCCAGCAAATTGGGTTGTAACTCAGCCCGATGAATCATGTCGAGTGTGTGTGCAAGCGCGTGTGTGTGTGAGACAGAGCCACTTGAACTAAATTGCCCCCCTGGTACCCACAATGCATCTGGAGCTGGCAGGAGAGTGTGAGTGGCTGTCTGTGTGCCGAAACCTCGGGCAGCTGCTCCATCATGACTCCTCCTCCTCTTCTGACCGTGTTTCCATGGTAACCGGCAGCAGCCACCGCGGACGGGGGGGGGGGGGGGGGGGGGGGGGGGGGGGGGGGGGGATCCCCAGATGACGAGCGGCGTGTCTCAACAGGTCCGACTCCCGGCCGCCTCCACGGCGGACATGTTGGATTCTAATCCAGGAGCGGTTCCGTCCTCGGAGGGAGTCGCCATCTGGTTCGACTTCGGACTCTCGCTAAACTAGTTTTGCTTCCGATCCTGGTTTTCTGAGACATTCCGGTTTGAACTTATTCTAGAGCTTTTCTCTTGATGACCTCTGGAGCAGCGGGGGGCCGCGTGCACGTGAGCGTGAGCAGAGGTCAGAGGTCAGAGGGTCCTGAAGGAGGAAGGTCGGTCTGCTCACACGCCTCCTGCCTCGTCTTCAGGCCCAGAGTCACGCCGGCTTTTCATACTTAACCTCCATTATATCCACCACACGTGCACGCTCTCCACTGCTGCGAGCGCCGCGGCGGCGGCGGTGGAGGAGGAGGAGGAGGAGGTGACGGAGGTGAAGGAGGCGATGGAGGCGTGGGCTGTTTCTTCAGGTTACATCTCTCTGCAAAGATGATGGATGGAGGAGATAAAAGAAGCCTCTGCACGACGGTTAGGAGGGAGGGAGAGAGAGAGAGAGAGAGAGAGAGAAAGAGAGACAGAGAGAGAGAGAGAGAAAGAGAGACAGATAGATCTGTGGTTTTGATTTTATTCATCTATTTACTTCAATACTTATTACTTTAATCTCATTCAGTGGAACAAAGAAAAACATGGGATGTTCTGATGCTAACAGCTAACATGAAGAGAGAGAGAGAGAGAGAGAGAGAGAGAGAGAGAGAGAGAGAGAGAGAAAATGAGAGAGTGAGGGCAAGAGAAAGATAGAGGGACAGAGAGAGAGCGCAAAAGGGAAAGGAAGATAAGGAGAGAGTGAGAGAGCAAGAGAGAGAGAATGAGAGAGAGAGAAACAAGAGAGAGAGAGTGAGAGAGAGAGAGAAAAGTCATCCTGGCAGGAAGCTCCTGCTGACACTGACCATCACACTGAAGCCTAAAGAAACGGTTCATGAAGGCTGTTAGCATGAAGCTGCTGGACCGAGTCTCTGATCGACGCTGCGAAAACCTCCACCAGCCTCTGAGACGAGTCTCCTAACGATCAGGCAGGAAGCAGGAAGCAGGCGGGAAATGGGAGTGGTCCACGTGATCATTCGCTTTTCCAGGACAAACTGTTGAAATCAAGACCTGAACAGGACGGACCTGCTGAGCGCCGATACGTTAGCTCGCTGCTCGCTTTGGACGCTCTGCTGGTCGCTGACTCGAACCTGAAGGTGAAATCTGAACCGCTGCGGCTAATTTTCATTGCAGATGATCTTCATGACAGGAAAACACCAGCAAGACTGATCCTTTCTGCCCCCTAGTGTTGTGATGATGAACTACTTCATGGAACCTCGACGCAGAACTTCAGGAGGAGGCGGAAGAGGAAGAGGAAGAGGAGGAGGAGGAGGAGGATGAAGAGGAGGAGGAAGAGGAAGAGGAAGAGGAGGAGGAGGAGGAGGAGGAGGAGGAGGAGGAAGAGGAAGAGGAAGAGGAAGAGGAGGAGGAGGAGGAGGAGGAGGAGGAAGAGGAAGAGGAAGAGGAGGAGGAGGAGGCAGTTAATGCAGCAAATGAAGAGCAGAGTGTGAGGAGCGGTCAGCGCTGCAGAGCGAAGGAGACGGATCAGTATTGGATTCTCAGTCGTTTATATTCAGCAGAGGTTCACAGATACTCACTGCTACAGTACAACACACACACACACACACCACACACACACCGTCTCTCTGTATAAACCCGTTCCAGGTTATTGTGCTGTGCGGCTCCAGTTGAATCATAATAAAGGCATTCTGATTGGACGGTGAACTTTATCGTCCCTCGAGGACCAAACAAACAGTAAAGCCGTGAAGCGACTGGAGCTGACCGCCCGTCTCCCGCCTCAGATCGCCATGGCGACGCAGCGCTGTACCTGAATGACGTTTGTCTTCATTTCCTGTTTATCTCGACTTTCTTTCTTTCGCTCCTCTTCCTGTTTCTGATTCATTTCCTCATCGCTTCCTCCTCCCACTTCCTGTTGTGTCTGTCATCCATCCATCCTCGTTTACTTCTGCTCTGATATTTTTCTTTCCATATTCATTTCTCTTTTATCTGATTCCTTCTTTCCTTGCCGTGCCTCTTCTTTTTTCACTTCTCCTTCCTTTTCCTTTATAAATTTCTGTCATTTTCTCTCTTTTCCTGTTTCATTTCCTGTTTGCCTTCCGTTTCTCCAGAACTTCGTTTCCTACTTCATTTCTTCATTCCATCAATCTTTTCTACATTTTTTCTTAACGTACTTCGTTCCTTGTTTCCTTTCAGTCTTGTTTTCTGTTTCCTAATCGCTTCTATTTTCCCATTTCCTCCTGATTTCACTTCCTCTTTCTTTAAATGTCATCTTCTCGTCTTCTTTCACTTCTCCTCATTCTTTTCCTTTTTCTAAATCCAGTCATTTGTGTTTTCTTATTCTCGTCTCCTTTTCTGTTTCCTTTTTATTTCCTCATTCATTTCCCTTTTTGCATCATTTTTTTTCAGTTTTCTTTCTCTACTATCTTTCTGTCATTTGCTCTTCCCTTCCATTTTTCTACCTCATCCACATTTCACTTCCCCTTTGTTTAAACATCATGTTCTTGTTTTCTTTCATTTTTTTCAAATTTTAAAAATTCACTTATTTTTCTTTCCTTCTCGTCTTCCTCATTTCCCTTCTTCTTTCTTCCTCCATATTTTTTTATTTCCTGTTTCCTATTGATTTCCTCCTTTATTTCCTTTCATTTCCTTGTTCTTTTCTCTTTTTTAATCTTTCCTTACTCTCTTTCTACCATCATTTCTTTCCATTTCCTGCTTTCTTCCCTCATCCCGTCTGTCTCCCTACTTCCTACTTATATTCTTTCCTCTTTTCTTTTTCCACAACATTCTTTTTATTTCTTTCTCTTCTATTTTCCAGCCCTCTTTCCTATTTATCCCATTTCCTAAACTTTTCTTTCCTCTTTGAATCTTTTTTTTGTTTTTGTCGGTTTTTTTCTTTTTGTTCTGGCTCCTTTGAGAACATCTCCCGGAGAAAAACACCTCATCGACGGGTTCTGGACTTCATGCTCGGTGGGATTATCATTAATTTCACTTCCTCTTTGCTTGTTCCTTCTTCCTCCTCCTCCTCCTCCATCCATCTCCGTCCTCGGTAATAAAGATAAAGTGGCGGGAAATGACGCAGACATTCGTCTCCTCACGTTTATCAGACGGAAACAAAGAGAGGATGATGATGTGATGAGGAGGAGGAAGAGGAGGGGTTATTGATGACTCCGGAGACGTGAACACAAACAGTGATGAAGCAGCAGAACGTTAATCACACGTCCCAAACGCCGCCGCGCTCATCAATCCCGCTTTCTCCACTCTTCACCTCCGTTTTACTCCTCCACCTTCCCGTAAACATCCTTCCCTTCTTCCTATTCGTCAACCTGCTTTCCTTTCAGCTTCTTTTTGTTTAATCTCACTCTCAAACTTTCTTTTTTCTCATTTTAGAATTCCAGAAAACATCAGTTTCGGCCACATACAGAAGGATTCACATGATGTCACATTAAAAAGCACCAGGCTCCCTCTGGAGGTCAAACTGGGAATACAGTAACAGAGTTAGCGTCGAATCATTTCTATTAGCCGTCGAGTCAGAAAATCAGCTCTGAGGGCCTAAACATGGAGATGGACGTCGGTCAGATTATAATGAAATACTGTGTGTAGACAGTATTTGATCAAGTGGAAACGCAGATGAAATTCTTTGGTATATAATGTAGCGGTTGTCATGGTGACAAATGTTCTGCTTCTGACACAGTTAGTCACAAACAACAAATCAGAGGTGAATCTGATGAAAAATACTGACCTAAGAACCTGACATCAAGATATTTATTTTTCTGATGACAAAGGACCAAAAATTTCAATCTGGCAAAATGATGGAAATCAGCCGTCATTGTCAGGACGGCGCCCGCATCTGTGATTTCCTCTTGAAAGAAGCATCCGCAGAATCAAGCCAACTAGCTGTGCAATGAATAAAATTTTATTTTCCTGGGACAATGACAGGAGAGGAGGCAGAGAGAGTGGCAGTTCTGTGGTTGGCAGCCATCCTCAAGGCGCTTTGAACAGTGCAGCAGATCAGCAAAACTGAACTTCAAAATGTGAAACAAGCACTAAGCAGGGCTCAATTCTCCTTATGAGTTACTTTTATGTTAAAAATATTATATATATATATATATATATACATACATACATGCTGGCCACCTAAATCCAAGATGGCTGCCATGATTAAAAATTATTACTTTAAAATTATTAAATTAAAAATATACTTTTCGCTAAAAAAATGCACAGATTTGGCCATTATGGATGATTCTCTTACTGAATCATCGTAGATTTATTTAGATAATGAAGGATCTGATTTCTGAACTGTGAATAACTTAGAAACTTCCATTTATCATATTTGGTGCTTTGGATTTAAATGAACTGTCGTCCACTTATATAAAGGTAAAGTTTCAGTTCTGGCACCAGGTGCTGTCCGTGGATCCAGTGGTCCTTGTCCTGGTTCAAGCCTCTAGAGGAGCAGTTTCAGTCTGTTTTCCAGTCGCTGGCTGAACTGATCCCAACAACACAAGACTATGCAGCCAAAATCCTTCGACGCCATGTTGGAATCCCTGACTCAGAACCTGGAGCTCAGAAAATCGTGGACGGCTCAGAACGTAGAACTCTTTGGTACCATGAACGTCAAAGTCTTTCAAGGACTATGCACTCGGTGATCCTCCAAAACATGCAAGCCTTGTTCTCTAAGCTCCAGAGAGCAGAGCTGGCGTTTCGTGTCTGCGAGTCGTCAAGTTTGAAGGAAGAGACGAGGACGAAGGGAGGGCATGGGGTCAGACGCAGGGTGACAGGAAAGGGCAAAATACCCCGAAACTGACAGAACTTCCTGAGAGACAATGACAACAAAACTGAGCTGTTTCAACTTCCTGGTTTATAGGACTGCACCAATTCAATTCAACTCAGCTTTATTTGAATAGGGCCTAAAACAACACAGCTGTTTAGAGAGACAGAGAAAACCCAGCAGATCCACAGAAAACGTGGCCTACAATAGTGGAGCAGGCGGGCGGGCGGGCTGGGCGGGGGGGGGGGGGGGATTGTGCTGAAGAAAATGGTAAGGGAGGAAAACTGGACTCTATAACAGTTGCATCAAGAGGATGAAGTTGTTTAAAAATAAAAATGAAAGAAAACAAAAGGCCCTCTCCTCTTGTCCGTCTGCCTGCGTGCACGGGTACGTGATTTGTGCCGGGAAGCAATTGATCACTCATTGTGTGAATGCTGAAGGCATTCACACCTTTATTTTCCTGTTTCTTTATTATTATTCTTCTGACTTCTTTTCCGCCGTTTTTTGACCCTTAACTCCTCTTACAGTTTTTGTCCGATTTGAACCATTCAAGTATCAAAATGTTCAGCTTTTTAAGGACATCGGTGCTATGTTCTAGCTTTTTAAAACCTTTTAAACTTTTTGAAATATTTCAACTTTTGTGCAACTTTTTGCCC